>NW_022196904.1:192646308-192654161 GCF_008632895.1 Mastomys coucha
CTGTAAGTTTATAGAGCTGTCAAAAGTAGGAATCAACATATTAGAGTGAGTGTCTGATTCTCATGCATGTTCTCAAGGCTCTTTTCCTTCTGTTGGGTTGCCTTGTCCAGCCTTGATGTGATAGGTTGTTTTTTTTATTTTGTTCTGTTTTATTTGTTTGTTTTGTTTTGTTTTTTTGAGACAGGGTTTCTCTGTGTAGTCCTGGCTGTCCTGGAACTTACTCTGTAGACCAGGCTGGCCTTGAACTCAGAAATCCACCTGCCTCTGCCTCCTAAGTGCTGGGATTAAAGGCATGTGCTACCACTGCTGGGCTCCATCTCATTCTGTTTTATTTTGCTTGTTTGGTTGTTACCTCTAGAAGCTTATTTTTTTCTAAGGATCCAGAGGGAAGGGAGGTGGAGAAGAACTAGAAGGAGTAGAGGGAGAGGAAACTGTCATTAGGATATATCGTTTAAGAAAATAATATTATTTTCAATAAAAGGAAAAAACAGGAAAAGAAAAAAAAAAGAGTAAGAATCAACCTATTAGCTCCTAGTCTTGTGGATCAGGAATTCTGTGATGCTGAGGCAGGTGTTCTTGGCTCAAGAATCTGGAAAGGTCACATCAGGATGTTGGCTGGATCTGCTGCTCAGTTATTCACATGACTGAGAAGTTGGTAATGGCTTTTGGCAAGAGGCTTCAGCCATTCTCCTGGCAGCTCTTTCCATGCGATGCCTTGAGCATCTTCACACTACAGCTGGCTCTCTAGAGTAAGAAAAACATTTGCATAGTAGGAGTACAACCCAGTTTCAGTGCATCCATTCTGCTGTTAGCAGAGTCAGTATGTGAAGAAACTTATCCAGAACCAGAGACAATGATTACTAAGCTGATTTTGTTTGTTGCAGTTACAAAGATGATGCTCTAACAAATGAAACTTCCTATCAGAATATTGCTAAAAAGACAAGACAAGCCTTTCACTGGCCTAAAATTACAGATGAGCACACATAATTAGTGGCCTTATACAACATGATTGTTTGGAATTTTGTTGTGAAATTATAATTTCTTCCTTATCAGGGCACGAAGTGCTCTATTTCTTTTTGGTTTTCTGTTACTATTCTGATTTTCCTTGTGAATCCTATTTTTCCCTTTTGGGGGTGGGTCGGTGGGTGGAAAGGCAGGATATATATATAGCCTAGGCTAGTCTCAAACATAGTATGTAACTGAGGATGATTTTGAGCTTCTGATCCTCCTGCCTCCAGCTTCCAAGTTCTGTGATTAAAGATGTGCCCTACAAAGCCTGGTTTTATGTGGTGCTGGTGATTGAACCCAGGGCTTTATGCCAATCAAGTATTCTGCCTAACTTGAACTGCATCCCCAGCCAGAGGGTCATACATTTTTAGATACAAAGAGAGACCTGTAGACCATTTGCAATGACAGTCCCTATATTCAAGTTCATCTGAAAAGAGTGCTTCTTCTAAAATGAGGTCATCAAATGGAAACTTTTAAACTTGTCCAGTCTCCTAGATGTCCCACGTATATTTCCTAACTATATGGCTATCCTAGAATATGTATGTTCTAAATGATGCCAGCCTAGACTACAGTTGGTTATTAGATCATAGTTGAGCCTATGAGCTTAGACAAATGAGGGAAGCCTTTCTGTGGAGTCAGTGGATTGAGGGAAAGATCTTTTCATAGAGAAAGCTTAAAGAAGGGAGCTATTAAGATGGATGAGCAGATAAAAATGCTTGCTGCCAAGCCTGATGACCTGAGTTTCATTTCAAGTTGCCACCATGGAAGAAGAGGATCAATTCCCAAAAGTTAGTCTCTGACCTTCACACGCACGCTATGTGTGCATGGGGCTGTGTGTGTGTGCAGTGTGCATGTGATTGCGTGTGAGAGTGTGTGTGTATCTATGTGTCTGTGTGTGTGTGTGTGTGTGTGTGTGTGTGTGTGCCAGCCAGTCAGTACTGAAGCTGACTGAAATCAATACACACGTATACATGTGTACGTTCTTGCATAGGCGAAGAGAGGGTTCCAGGGAACCACATCCTTGGTTCCTGTTTCCTGAGCCCAGCTACGTTCTTAGTCTACAGTCTGGCTGTTACCTGGCCCTTGGTCCCAGGAGCCAAAAAAGCAAAGTTTTACCTGAGCTCATTTAGTTTGAGGTTTCTTTCATTTGGAACCTAGAGTGACAGGGACAAGCTTTTATGTGGTGATCTGATGAGCTTGGTTGTATGGAATTCATTTTAGGGGAAGGAGGAAAAACAGCTAGCAGGAGAGCAGATAGAGAAACATCTGGGGCTGAGTCTCAGAAGACAGGCAAGTGGTATACCAGAGCTCCTCTGTCATAAGACTCTGATAGTAGAGATTGTAGTCCATGGGACTGACTGCTCACCTCCACCTTGGGAGGTCCAATGACTCTTTCCTCCTTCTGTCCAGTACTTGTTCTAAACTAGACCTTACTCACAGGTTAAGGTCCAAAGAACATTCCTGGTAGTTTCATTCTACACCCTAGTGTAGATAGGGATCTGCTCTTCCCTACCTTCACTGATCCCATCCCATATGTTGTGCCAAGATGACACAGTGGATCTCTGACTTGGGGGCCTGAGTAGGATATTCGGATGAGGAACAAATATATATCAGTCAGGCACAATTTTTAGAGTAGGCCATATCTATTACTGTTACTTATAACAGTACTGTTATAATTGCATAATCCAGTTTTCACAGGATAAGCAGAGCAGCAGAAAGGCAAGACCACTTGCAGGGATATTAGCAGAGAGGTAGTTTCTGGGTTGCTCCCAGCCTTGTGTCATGTCATCTCCCTTGAGGCCATTCATCACAACACCTTCTTTCTTTCTTTAGGTGGCCTCTCAATTCTTGTCCCCATGAGCCCCAGCCTGCATGGGGATCATTCTGAAGACAAGGCCTGTCACTCTAGGTGACTTAATCAGTGTGGAAAAACCAGCTGGCATCTTTCTGTTGGTTTTCTGCCTTCCCAAACTAATGCTTCTCAAGTGGTGGTGGCCTGCCATAGTCTTGTCAAAGAAAGGCCTTTTGATCCAGGAGTGGGAAAGCCTGTCCCCAAGTGCTCCCAGCTGCCTCCCTGTGGAGCTTTGTGCCCATCTGGCCTCCGCTAGGAGACAGCTGACCTGAGTGTGATGTTATTTTCTTTTTTAACATGGCTTTTAGAACCCAGAGCAATAATATTTTCAACTGGTCACTGAGCCTGATCAGTGAGTCCCAGACCTCCGTCTGGTTAAATAGAACGGCCTTCATAGGTGTATTTTGGGACAGTGCAAATTCAGTGTTCAGAGTGGGATTGAGTTACCACAAATGGTAGTCAGCCATTTGCGCAGGGACCTGGCCCTATAAAGTAGTCTGGCTATGTCTATGTGCCAGACCACAGGGTGAGTCTTCCAGAAACACAGGATACTCTGCTCCCCCTGGAAAAGTGGGTGGGGTGGGGTTGGGGGTAGTCTTTGTGTTGAATCTTTGTTGCTTTGCTATATTTGAAACTTGGAACCTCAGTGTTTTCCTCTGTATATTGGGAACACTAGAACCTGCCATGTTGGGCAAGTCTGTCAGCAGTGCCCTTTGTGGAGAGGGGGAAAGGAGGGAGGGAGAGAGAGGGAGAGAGAGGGGGCGGGAAGTGGGTGGAAAGGGAGAGAAAAGGAGCATGTGTGTACCTATTCGAACTTTAGGGGGATTGTTTGGAATATAGGAGAAGAAAATAACAGGAAGAAGTCAAGAAGAAAGAGCTAACTCCTTTCTTTAAAGCATCTCAAAAAGTCATCAGTCCAATCAATTCACCATGAAAGTTTCAGTAATTCAAACCTCCTTTTGCTGGTGAGGAGAAATATGCTATGACCTGGTGGCAGAATGGGAATCAGAGCCTAATGGGCCACTCCTCACTCTGCTGCTGCTAGCTGTGAGAACTTGGGCAGATTCTTTGCCTCTCTGAGCCTCATGGTTGAATTCCTTCTAGAGCTACCACACCCATAGTCCAAATGGTCATAGGCTTCATGTTTTTACATTGGAGAGTTTTGACTCTTGGCTATTTCATTAGAAGAGTGGCAAGCAAGGCAAGTGAACTTCCTTGCTTTGGATAGAAATGTGCTGCGCTCTGCCCCTTCCACATGCTTCCTGGCCCCCTTTTATGTGTTTGTCAGAAGAGTTTTTTGGGAGGCATAAGGGGACCAGAACTTAGATCCTGAGCTGTGAGCTGCCTTCAGTTTGGCAAGGAGGGCCTAGTATCTACTGTGCCATTGAATACCTGTATGAATACAGACCTGAGTACAGGTCATTTCCCATGCCTTTTTGGGCTGCACTTGGGTGTCGAGGCATGACAAATTTTCAGATGGTGGGTTTTGAAGTGGTTAGATACCATCTACAATTAGTCGGTTTGACTTAATGAGAAAAGGCAGACTTACTGGGGCTTCTTATTACACATAACATCTACTTAGCAAGGGCAGTGGATGAGTAAAGGAATCCATCTTGGCTCAAAGAAAATGTAAAACTTTTATTTGGGGAGCAGATTTCCTGGATTGACCAGTAACCTGGAGTCCTAACTTTTTTAATAGTGCCAAGAAAGAGTTCTGGGTGTGGAGGTCAGAGCCCCAGACATGCCACCTCTGGCTTTATGACTCTGGGCATGCTGCTTTCTATTACTGAAAAGTGTAGAATGGTACCCTCTGACTCTGGTTCCTGATCTGTCAAGATTTGATGGGTTCAGATTCATGCTCCTACTACCATGAACTTCACAATGCCTTCCCTACCATGATGAAATATATTCTTTAAAACTCCAAGCTAGAATAAATCCTTGCTTTATTAATTTGCTTCTGAATTTTGTTATGGCAACAAAGAAAGAAACTAAAATAAAAAATTAGTACTGGGAAAGGGGATCATTACTGTGTTAGACCTAACCATATGGTTTGTAGGCCTTCAGATATGGTTGGCAGAAAGCACGTAGAAGAATTTGGAGCTGCAGGTTAGAAGAATGTAAACAGAGGTTAATGGGCCATTCTAGTGGGAGATCAGAAGATCCAACTCCTTGTAGAAATGAAGGTAGTAAAGACTATATTCTCATTATCAGAGAGAAGCAAAGAGTATAGTCAGACTGTGACCTAGATTTTGCTCTTCTTTTAGTTTGATTTACAGTAAGAGTTCTGAGCAAGAAGTAGAAGAGAAAGATAAGAAAAATGTTAAAACTGGTGAAGAAAAGAATGTGGTTGCACTTAAAGTTGCAGACAGGGCGGCACAGAAAAAGCCAAGGATAAAAGTAGATATAATTGCTAGAGAGATTATCATCATGAAGCACAGGAACAATAGGAAAGATGTCTTTCCAGTGAGACTTCACTCATAGAAGGCTCCAGGACATAAAATGCAAATTAATTTGAAAGTAGAGGGTAAGGTTTGTATATGAGAAGGGGGTAGATCAGATTGTAAAGCTTCCAAGGCACCCTACTATTCTTTCCCAGATTCTCTGAGCAGACATTCAGAGTCCCAGTGTCTTTTTAGCTATACTAAAAGGGGTCCTGGATGCATCCTGAGCTAGTAAAAGAATCTGACACCATCATCCACCTGTTGCTAACTTTGCAGTTATTCTGCATTCCAGAGTTTCAGTGTCATGGATAGTTGTACCTATGTTCCGGGAAAAGCCAGTGAGGCCAGGAAATGTGTGACAATTCATAGTCCCTGTAGGGATTCACATGTGTTGTAGTTGACAGGGCTGTAGAGGTGGTACTCACCAAATCTGTTGGAGCTTACACTCCAAACAAAGCCACAAACCTGAGATGCTGGGCATGAAGCTATAGAGTCTGGTGTTTGCTGTGCTACACTTCGTTCTTGCTTTGGTTCATTCATCTTACTTTTTTCTTGTTTCCTCCCTTTTGGAATGGGAATGCTTACTCTGCCACTACATATTCAAAGAACATAAATTGTTTTTAATTTTTTCTGGGGGGTGGGGAGTTCGAGACAGGGTTTCTCTGTGTAGCCCTGGCTGTCCTGTAACTCACTCTCTAGACCAGGCTGGCCTTGAACTCAGAAACCTGCCTGCCTCTGCCTCCCAAGTGCTGGGATTAAAGGTATGTGCCACCAGCTTGTTTTTAATTTTTATAGGAACCACAGCTAAGAGTATGCCTTAGGTTTCAGGGATCTCAGAAAAGACTTTAGACTTTTGAACATTATTAGGACCATAGAAACTAAGAAGACTAATCTTAAAGTTGGTTGGATGAATTTTGCTTTATGAGAAAACCTTGAGCCCATGGGGCCAAGAACAGAATGTTTGGTTTGGGTATCAAATGTTTCTAGTCCCATGTGTTTGAATACTTTGTCTCTAGTATAGTGGTTCTGGTGGTGGTTGTTATAGAACCTTTGGTATATAAAAGCTAGGCTCCATGGCTGACATGGTGCTCTAGAGGCAAGCCTTGCAGGTTATACTCTAGTTTTACTGTCAGCCTCAGGATTCTGCTTCTTGATCTAACACAATGTGACTAGCCTGGGTCCCCATTCCTGCTGCCATGAGCTCCATCATGGCTCCCCCACCATGCTGGACTACCAGTGGTGCTCAACCTTCCTAATGCTTTGATAATTTCCTCATGTTGTGGTGACCCCTTATCATACAATTATTTTATTGCTACTTCATAACTGTAATTTTGCTACTGTTCAGAATATCTGATATGTGACCCCCAAAAGGGTGTGACCCACAGGTTAAAAACCTACCACTTAAAATCATAAACCTGTTTTTCCTTAAAAATAAATAAAATTGTAGCAGAAATCTTTTGGGCTCACGGTTTCAGAGGTTTCAGTCCATGGGTGAGTGAATCCATTCCTATGGAGGGTAGAATATTTTTGTTGGACTTTGGGCTCCCTGGCCAGGCCTTCCTTTCTCTGTGCCACAGTTTTCTATCTGATGAAGGAGGGGGCTGGTCAGGTGGTTCTCAAGAGATTTCAAGGCTCCATAATTATTCCAACTTCAGCAGCAAAACTTGTTATTTTTTTTCCTTCTGTTTTAGGCAGAATATGAAATTACTCCAGATGAAAACCTTGGAGCAAAAGGGAAGGAAATAATGACCAAGTACCTCACTCCAAAGGTAAGAGTCCTCCTAAACGTCTCATTGGGAGGAATGGGAAGCCCTGTCTAGGCATGTGGCAGTCCTGACTTACAGGGCTGGTGGCTTCCTGTGGTTCCCAGAGTGCTATAGTTTCCATTTTCACTTAGACATGCCTCAACCTTACAGATCCAGAAAGAAGTAGATGATCTAGGATAGGACTAGCATAGGGTAGGAAACCTGGTCCCTTCTAAGGATCTTCTTACAGCCCACATATTTAGGCAGTAAGGTGAATGTCTCACTAAAATTGGAGTTGGAAGTGCACAGAAGAAAGGACTCAGTAAGAAGCATTTCTAGTAAGATAATAATGAGAAACATGGCCAGGAATGACCAGGAGGAAGAAGTAGATCAAGCAAATTGGACGTGGGCCATCACTGTAAGACTTGAGAGAATGTGGAGGATTTTGAGGTTCTAGAGAATACTCAAGGACAAAAGCCTACTTTAACCTTGATACCTATCCAGTTATTGAAGGAACCAGAATGTCACTTCCCCACAAGCCAAGGACCCTGAACTTTCTAGTATCTGCTTCACTTTGACACATTTTCTTGAAAACAATTGGTCAGTGTTGAGAATAAATGATGGTTGAGAGCACTCATCTCTATTGTTCTGATCAAGGCTCAGGGCACATTGTGGAAGAAAGAGTGGAAAGAATGTATCCAAGGGAAGGGTTACGTGATGTGTTTATAAAAAGATAAAGTGTTATGTGATGTGTTTATAAAAAGATAAAGAGAGCCGCACGCCTTCAATCCCAGCACTTGGGAGGCA
>NW_022196904.1:192654171-192654893 GCF_008632895.1 Mastomys coucha
AAAAAAAGATAAGGAATCCTGTTCTATGGAGGTATAGTCAGGTATGGGGGAAGGGGATGTTTCAGCAGGCCCATGCTGAAGCATCCTTCCCCCTGAGGGACCAGCCACAGGATGGTATAGTATAGAATAGAAATTTTTCAGGGCATGGGGAGGGGAGTTAAGAGAGTAGTAGAGGCAGAGAGAGAGTAGAAGAGTAGAGGCTAACCATGAGTATATGGGCAGGGGGGAGAAGGAAATGGGGAAGAGGCAAGGGGAAAGGGAGCAAAAAGGGAAGATCAAGAGATCGAGAGAGGAGGGGGCAAGCAGGCCTACCTGGCTGTTGCCAGGTAACTGGAGGTGGCGTCCAGACAGAATGCTAACATTAGGGATCACTGTCTTTTAAGAATGACATGATTGGCATAGTCATTGGACTCTTTTGTTTGTTTGCTTGTTTGTTTTTGTTTTTTTAAGATTTATTTTATTTATTTTATGTGTATGAGTACACTGTTGCTGCACAGATGGCCATGAGCCACCATGTGTGTGGCTGCTGTTGAACTCAGGACCTCTACCCGCCCTACTCACTCTGGTGTAATTTACTGCAGCTGTCTTCAGATGCACCAGAAGAGGGTATCTGATCTCATTACAGGTGGTTGTGAGCCACCAAGTGGTTGCTGGGATCCGAACTCTGGACCTTTGGAAGAGCAGTCAGTGCTCCTACCTGCTGAGCCATCTCGCCAGGCCTT
>NW_022196904.1:192654926-192657671 GCF_008632895.1 Mastomys coucha
TTTTATTTAAGTCAGTTTTTCTGAGTGGCCCCAGACGTCCTGGAACTTGCTCTGTAGACTAGACTGACCTGGAATTCAAAGAGATCTACTTGCATCTGCCTCTTAAGTGCTGGGAGCACATTTGCACTATAGTTACCTACACAAGATCTGCAATAAGATTGAGCCCAACATGGATGAGGGTGGGTTCATGGAGTTTTACCTACTCCCTGAGTATCTATAGCCAGTTAATGGTTGTTGGGTGAGGGAGAGATACCCTCTTCCATATTACTGTAAGCAACCTTATTGAAACTTTTTTAGTGAGGCCAGGGCAGAGGATGGTCTAGAAACACGACCTCCTCCACCACCATACTTATATGCCTTTTGTTTGTTTGTTTTTGGTGACAGAAATCTCAACTATTCTAAGCTAGCCAAGAATTCACTGTGTAGGTTAATCTCAAATGTTTTTTAATTAATCTATTTTGTGCATGCGTGTGTGTGTGTGTGTGTGTGTGTGTGTGTGTGTGTGTACATGCATTCATGCTATATGATATGTGTAGAGGTTAGAGGAGGACTTTAATGAATTGGTTCTCTCTTTCTAGCATGTGGAACCTGGAACTCAAACTCAGGACATTGGGGTTGATGGGAAGTGACTTTATACACTGAGACATCTCACTAACCTTCAAATATTTAATCCTCCTCAGCATTAGACTTTTTAGGGTTATAGACATGTGCAACTATGACCAGTTTTAGTTTCCCCATTGGACCCACCTGGTGCAAGCCATCAACATGAGAGATCAGAGATATTTTT
The DNA here is from genome assembly GCF_008632895.1 of Mastomys coucha. Lineage (NCBI taxonomy): Eukaryota > Metazoa > Chordata > Mammalia > Rodentia > Muridae > Mastomys > Mastomys coucha. The sequence goes on from NW_022196904.1 coordinate 192,655,714, forward strand.
GTGAGCAACTCCTTATCCCCTGGGGCCATTGATCATCCTTTTCAGGCTCCTAGACTTGGGGCACAGTTCCTGGATGGATGGCCCAGGTTACTGATAGACTAAGTCACCACACTTGCAGGACAGATTCCTAGCCACCATTCACTCCCAATACTCAGTACCTGTTCTCAAGCAGGTGTGTTCATCCATGACTATAATTGTCATGGCCATGTCCTTTCCATTCCAGCCAAATGTGTGACCTTTATCATTCTGCTACTCTGAATGCCTAGCAAGTGGCCACTTCTGACATATAACAAATCTCATTTTCTTGCTTCTACCCTGGCTCCTCCTCTGTGTTTCCATCCTAATCATACACTTCTGTTTATGGACCTACAGACATCATTTTTCAAAACTGGCAGAATTAATGCTGGTAATATACCTTAAAGTAAAACCTGCTCAGCCTGCTCTAGCCAATATTTTCTTCCATCTATGAGTCTTCCATCTGTGAGCCATTGTGTAGCACTACCTCGTTTCATTCTACACTTGATATCCCTGTCAGTATGCAAGTGGTCATGGCATATGAAACTGGTGAAGGTGGCTGCATTTTTGGTCTAGCCACCATGTAAAACAAAGAAAGTGCCAGGCAGTGGTGGCACTTTAAATCCCAGCACTTGGGAGGCAGAGGCAGGCGGATTTCTGAGTTTGAGGCCAGCCTGGTCTACAGAGTGAGTTCCAGGACAACCAGGGCTACACAGAGAAACCCTGCCTTGAAGAAACACAGAGAGAGAGAAAGAGAGAGAGAGAGAGAGAGAGAGAGAGAGAGAGAGAGAGAGAGAGAGAGAGAGAGAGAGAGAGAGAGAGAGAACTCTGAGTGTGAACAGATGTCTTAAGTCTAGAGTCAGTGCTTCTAAGGGGAGGAATTATTCTGAAGGATGATTGTGGCAAATCTCCCTGGCTGAGTTCCTAGTGTGCCAGGCTTCCAGGTTGCTAATAGGCCAGCCATGGCCTGTGGAGATCAAACCTCATGTTACCAGCCCATGGAGTTTTTACCACCGTATACCAAGGCATCTTCCTATTACAAGTGTACTAGGCCTCATAAATCTCTTCATCTATACTACCAATGAGACTGCTACCTACATGTGGCTCTCCAAAACAATGAAAGCTGACAAGTATTTTTACTTGCTATATCAAGCATTAGTTCGGAATCCTTGTTATTGCTATAGATACTCCATTCTGAAGCTGAGGAAGGGGAGGCTTGCCAGCTGTCACCTCCCAGGCCACACAGCTAGAAAGTATCAAGGCCAGAACTTGAGCCCAGTCTGGGTGATCCTGGAATTCTAGATCTTTCACTTGGAGCATCATTTATCAGTCCTCCCATTTAGTATGCCTCAGCCTTAATCACCTGGTGAGGGTAGAGTGTTTGCTTTGCACAAAAGGGAATTGGCTCTGCAGCCTGTCTAAGTGTATGGTGTCAAAAAGCACTATAACTGCTCCTCTTGCTCTCACATCTTGCTGCCCTTTCTCTTCCCTCAGTACAGGGTCTTTATCGGAAGACTCATCTGAGCTCTTCAGGTTCCACCTCTGTTCATGCTGCCTTGTCTCCTAGAGGAATGAGGCCTAGATTCCCTCATCAGCTCAGACAGTTTTGTAAGTGCCTCGATGCCTGCCAACATTTTTCCCTTATGTACTCCTCAGTACTCTGAAATTTAAACCACACCATCTGGTGCAGTTCAGGGGCCTGGGGAAGGCCATCCCCTGAGTTGAGTGTTTTCCTATAATAAATTTTGAACTGCTAGAAACTTCTCAGCCTTTCCTGAAGGAGCTTTTTCAAAAGCCTGCTCCACTTTTCAGTGGTGCAGAGACCCTGGTTCAGGATGAACAAAGGGCTGGGTGATATCTTTCTTGATAGAATCATTTGAGACATTTATAATATTTTGAAGAAATTCATACTTCATTCCTGTTACTTTTTTTGGGGGGGGGGG
>NW_022196904.1:192657774-192681020 GCF_008632895.1 Mastomys coucha
TTCTCTGTATAGCTTTGGCTGTCCTGGAACTCACTCTGTAGACCAGGCTGACCTCGAACTCAGAAATCAGTCCGGCTCTGCCTCCCAAGTGCTGAGATTAAAGGCGTGCGCCACCACTGCCCAACACCTGTTACTTATTTTCAAATGCCTTGTGTTTGGCTTGCCTTATATGTTTTTCTAAGAAGTCCTATGTTCCTCTAGAAACAGGATGTGTGTAGATACAAAATGAGCAATTCATGGTGTACTTGATGTCTCATAAGCCTTTCTTCTTCTGGAGCACCAAAGCCCTGATCAAAAAGATCAGAACCAGGCCTGGCTCTTCACAACAGCCTTCAGGTCCCTTGGAGTATAGCACTGTACTGCACTGACTTCTTACAGTTGTGTGGATCTTCCCAGCAACTCTCAAAGAGGGCATTTATGCATCCACTTTACAGACCTGGCAGCTGAGGTCTAAAAAGAAAATCTAGCTCAGAGTGGAGTCCTGAGTAATTTTCCTAAGCAGGGTTATCTATAGGACATTTTGCTGTGACTCATTTTAATTGGGCTCACAAACCATTGTGCTGGGTCTGCATTATTGAAATCTGTTTTTTATTTTTTGGTTTTTTTGTTTTGTTTTGGTTTGGTTTTTGTTTTGGTTTTTCGAGACAGGGTTTCTCTGTGTAGCCCTGGCTGTCCTTAACTTACTCTGTAGACCAAGCAAGCCTCCAACTCAGAAATCCACCTGCCTCTGCCTCCCAAGTGCTGGGATTAAAGGCATGCGCCACCACTGCCCAGCTTACATTATTGAAATCTTAATGAGCTTGGCAGGTGGTTCCCACTCAAGTTGTAATTTTGATGAAATGTATTAGTGGATCTATATGAAGCTCAGTGGTGGGGCATTTACATCTTCTGCCCCCAAACTCCCAACACACATACACACAATCACTGATCAAAAGCAACTTAGAGGAAAATGTTTGTGGTTTATACTTCCAGATCATAGCCTATCACTGAGGGAAGTTAGAGCAGGAATTTAAGGCCTATATGGGGTTCTTCCTAGACAGGAAGGGTGGACAGATAGGATGAGCAGATTGATATGAACCACTGTAGTCTTCCTCTTTGAGATGCTGGGAATGCCCAGCCCAGGTGGTATTTTGAGTTTATTTTTGGCCAGAGGTCCCCTCAGGCAGGATGTTGTTCTCAGTGCCCTATGCAGACCTAGGGCTGCCTCTTTGTTTCCATAAACAATGACAGGGTAAAACAGGGAAGTTTGTTCCTGTTATGGGGGAAGCAACCTATCAGCCTACTTTTTCACAAAAGAAATTTATCCCTAATGTTTGTTTGGCTCTTTGAGAAAATAGCCACCCTTGAGAAAAGGAAAGTAGTTATATGAAAAGAAACAGTGATTCCAAGTTTTCTTTCTTCATTTCTTTCTTATTCATTGCACCATCTCAGTGGTACTTTTTTCTACCCCACACTTGCACCAGGATGTTGAGCAAGGCACCTCAGACTGGTTCTCAGCTCTGGTCTTAGGTCAGTCAGCTAGCTTTGCTCATTGTTGTCAGGATGCATAGAAGACAAGCCCTGCTAACTTCCAAGCCCTGGAATCTGTATTAGTAACTTTTGCGTCCCTGTTATCAAATGCATGGCAGAAACAACTTCAGAGACAAAGGTTTATTTTGGCTCATGGTTTTAGGGAGTTTCAAAGTTCACACAGTAGGGAAGGCATGACAAAGCAGCTCCATTTCTAGTAGTGGAACCTTGAGGTATAGTCTAGTTTCTTTTCTGTTTTTTAATAGAATATTCTTAACAAAAGCAGGGGAAGAAAGGGTTTCTCACGCTTATACTTTGAGGTCCCATCATTGAGGGAAGTTGGGGTAGGAACTCAAGCAGAACTCTTAAACAGAGACCATGAGCAATGCTGCTTGCTGGAACTCTCTTTGGTTTACTTAGACTCATGACAACCCAGGATCAGTTGCCCAAGGAATGGCCCTCCTATATCAACTAAGAGTCAAAAAAGTCCTCATGTGGTGGAAGACCAGGAAACAGGGAGTGCAGGCTGGCACCGGGCCATAGGTATAACCTTCAAAGGCTCTTATGACCTACTGTCTTTATTTAGGCTCTACCCTCTAAGACTTCCACAGCTTTCAGAATACTTATCGAGTTACAAACCAAGCATTCAAAACATTAAACCTTTGAGGACATTTCAGATTGAAACCAGAGCAGCAGCATCTTATCTAGTCATCTGAGTATGGTATGAAGGGAGTGAGTGCAGCACTAGACTCAATACTATCAGCTTTCCTAGATCTCATCATGTTTGCAGACCATGAATACAATAATACGCATTTTTCTTTTGAGTTAAGTCATGTTTTAACTGAATGAGCTGTAAGGTAAATCTTTGTGCATATGTCACAGAGATAACTCGAAAGTAAAGCTCTGAATTGGACAAACCTTTCTTACTATGTAGAGATTAGTATGTGTCAGAGGTGAGCTCGTGACATACTAACCCACTGTTGAGACTTGCTGTATGAGACATGAAAGAGAATTGAATAAGATAAACTTTTCCCTGAGTGCCTCAATGTCATTTGTCACTTTGGTTCTCTTAAGACCACTAATTATCTTTGGAAATGCTCTCTGTTCCCTACCTAGTGATGCACTGTGGGATGCTGGCTTGATGGTAATAAAAATAGTATGGCCTGGGACAAGGACCAGGCTACACAACCCTGGCGGAGGTAGTATAGAATCCACTGACCCATTTGTAGTAGATATGTTTACTGTTATTGTGACCAGTTCCTGGTAGAAACAACTTCACAAAGGAAATATTTATTTTGGCTCATGTTTTAGAGGGTTTTTGTCCATGGTTGCTCAGCTACTTGTGTTGGGGTAAGAACATTATGGTGGTGGAAGTATGTAGCCCTTCCTCTCACCTCATGGTGAACAGGAAGGAACCAGAGATAGTTATAGTCTTAAAAAAAAAAAAAAAAAAAAAAAAAAACTCTTAGCATCCAACTTCATCTTACCAGGCCCACCCTTCTACTGTTTCCCCACTCCCTTGTAATCTGTTTAACTATTGAATCCACCAACTGATGAATCCTTAGGTTAGAGCCTTCATGGTCCGATTGTTTCTGGAAAAACCCTCACAAAAATACCCAGAAATATGCTTTACTAATTTTTCTATGCATTTCTCAGTCTTGTCAAGTTGACCTTCAAGATTAGCTACCAACCTGTGGTCTCCAGGGCAACCAAGGGCATGGAAATTACTCCCACAAAAGTACTCTGTCCATCCTCTTTGTAGACCTTGGACTCTAACTACTACTCCTAAACCTGGCTTTTCTCCTCCACTGAGATTATTGGTTCTTGTCTCCCAGCAACAGGAATGGATCTTCATGATGTTGTCAATGAATGTAATGAGCTCAGAGTTTACCTTTGCCTACCCAGGTGACTATAGGGTGGAAAAGTTGGGGAGCCATATGCCATGCTTTTCAGCATCTTGCCACAGTACTAGGAGGAAACTTGAGGGTGAAATGATTAGAAAGAATGGTTGAAGATGAGACTTTTGTGATCCTTTCTATCCAAGTGCCAAGCATGCTAAGTTCTGCTTAACTTCCAGGACCAGATGAGATTGGACAGTCTATGAGTTACGGATTTTCAGACAACTAGAGTTCTTCAAGAAGTTCCAATGTGGCTAGATCTCTTCCTTTTCCATTTTGGGGGCTACAGAGAGGAAATCAGAAGGCATCCGGGTATCCTGAAACAAAAGAAAGGGGCTAATATTATTTGTTGGTCAACTTCTGCATGCTCGGAACCTCACATTCCAAATTTTCCTGATATATCAGGATAATTGTCTGAAGTGAAGAGAAATCGGTCACTCAGGATGGGTCACAGTTCCCCAAGGAAACTTAGGGCCTATTGAGCAGAGTCAAGGCAATATAATATAACATCTCCTGATTTCTAGTGTACAGATAAGGAAGATCTTTTTCCTACTCCCTAGGCTCTTACTGCAAGAATAGTTAGGGTTTGATGGAACTCAGTTTGAAAATTATGGAATTAAGTCCAGTTATTCATTTCCTACATGAAGAAATCGAGGCCCAGAGAAAGACTGTATTTCCTTGGTCACATAACTTGAAAGAGGAGACTGGAATGACCTTTCCAAGACCCTAGGCTAGACATGGGTAAATAACATTAAAAGCTACACCTCTTGACTTTGTTTTCATCTTCCACCATAGCTGGCCTGCAACTGGGCCCAGATTCCTCCCAGGCTGTTCTTATTTGGGCCAGTAAGTGTCTAAATGCTGAGCCATGTGTAGTATCTGAGCTTATTAGAGGAGGCAGCTGGTGTCAAACCATCCACACTTACAAGTTGAATTATTATCTTTTATATTTCCTTAACAAAATCAGGTTTTCATGTTGGAGATGGGAGGGAAAAAGCATTAATTATTGTACACTACATGAGAGTTTTTGCTTTTATCTCATTCCCGCATCCTTATAATTCTAAATGAAAAATAACAATTGTCTCAATTTTACCCTGGGCCACAAATTTTTAGTAAAAATGAAAAAGGGAAAACTATAAACAGGGACTCAAATAGATATGTGTCTGAAAATTCCATACAGCATTATTTATAATTAGACTACAACACACATGTCCATCAACATATGAATGAATAGGCAAAACACTGTTTATATATCCAGTGGCATATTTAATTCCACCAAGTTCTAATACATGCTATAGCGTGGATGAAACTTAACAATGAGCTAAGTAAAAGATGGCAGATATAACTCATGAGATTCCTGGGATAAGTACATCTTAAAAATGTGTGTGTGTGTGTGTGTGTGCAACCAATGAGAGTCCATTTACTACTTTTACCAAGTGGTACCCATCTGGTCAGCTCAGGATAGGCAAACTTACAGAAAGTAGACTCAAGTTTTCCAGGGCCTGGTAGAAAGAATGGAAAGTGAATTAATGGATACTTAATGGGTACAATAAACTGTGCTTAGAGTGACAATTTTTTTTAGAAAAAAATGAGTGAGAAGGTGAACTCAACAACACTGAATGGTACACTTAAAATAATTAAAGTGTCATGTTTATGCTTTGCCATGTAAGAGTAAAAAAGTTAAAAAGTAAGAATGAGACTTGTGTATAACCTTGTTTACTCAGGTCTAGAGTCTGAGTTCTTTCCACCTTGTAGTCTACTCAGATTCATCCTAGGACAAAATTGTCTCCTAAATCAGTTTCCTGGTTGTAGCTAGAATGATATAAGGCAAGACTAACGATCAAGTCTCAAAGTGGGGTGAGCTGGTGTCCGAAGCATGTCCATGCTGGTTCGACTCAAACATATATAATTTTCTCACATCACAGGCTTCCTGCACAATCCTTAGAATTCTTATGCAGTTATCCTTCATCCATATATACCTGATTCTGGAAACTAAATTGTCTTCGTCTGCAGCCTGGTTTCATTTCAGTTTCTCACAGCAAGATGATGCAGGTCCATTGGGCCCATTTTCCTTTCTTGTGACCTTTCAGGTCAGAAAATTAGACATCCCTTTGATACCTATAGAGCCACCCCTGCCTCTGACATCTTTTTTTTTTTCTCGGTGTTTTTCCTGCTCAGAATTCTATTTGGGGTATCTGCAATCAGAAACTAGCTCTATAGGCTTCCTGGGCATCCCTGCCCCAGTTGTCTTCGATGTCCAGGACACTGGTCCCAGAAATACAATGTGCCTGGCTGACTCCCTCTATATCCCATGCCCACCCCCACCTTTGGGCCTTGGGCACAGACATGACATCTAATAGGCATAAGAATTCTCATCCCTCTTTTGTCTCTAATCTATAGATTAAGATCTTTACTAGAGAAAAATCTTGCCCACTTTTAGATGGAGGCTAAATTTCAAGCTATAGATCAGGAGTGTAGTGAATATTCTAGAAGACATAAAACCAGCTGGCTGTGTTCTCACCTCTCACACACAAAGCCTAAGGGTCTCTGCTGTAGGAACATTCTGCACTTCAGCCCATTGGGACCATAGTGCCAAACCCAAGAACCTGCTTGTGATGGCATTGACTCATGCAGATCAAAGCTGGCTGGATGTAGACCACAAGGAAGAACCCCTTCTGTTCCAGCAACTTCTCTGGGGCTGCAGGCCCCACATTGCAAAGCCTGTGTAAACATTTCTGGTTGCACACTTTGGTTCACAGGTCACAACTGGGGATTATCAAATTGACAGAACTCAGCTGGCCTCTTATTCCACGTCTGGGCACACTGCATTTTCGTTAATTATCCTCTTTTGCTTCTGACGTAAAGGGTCAAGGCCTGGGTCAGAGTCACTGTGATTTCCTTTTCTTCTCATTAGAGCGATCCAGCTCCCAGCGCCAATGGTTAAATTCCAGTGCTGTTTAAAATGTTCTCTGTCTCTCTTCCCATTGCTCAAGAGTCTTTCATCCTGATTTCTGTGAAGCCACTTGAAAAGCCAAGAAAATGTGATCTCTTGAACCCGGTGAGTGTTCTCCCTCTGAGACCATGGCTATTTCTCAAGGATTCGGTGATACTACTTTGCTGATCCAAAGGGACACCTGGCTCCCTGTAGCCAAGTCAATGGGGCTTGCCTTCCAGGTTCTCTTCCTTGCCTTCACTTTATCACCTGCAGTCAGTCAGGGTTCTTGTAGACTGTCTTATCCTCTGAAAGTTGTCCACAAATATATCAGTTTTGCCCTAAGAGAAAATTAAATTCTTCCAGAATTTTTCTTTCAGTTTTCTTTGAAGACTTCCCAGAGCATAACTACTAAAAACAGCAAGATGAAGGGACCTCTTTATTGCCTAGTTAATCCATTCGTCTTTAGGCATGGTCATACCTTGCCTCAGCTGTACAGCACCTGTGTCTGATGAGACCATGTCTGTAGTTATTTCTGGAGACCAAGAGGCTGCCTACAGTTGGCTACCCACAGTCCTCATTGGTTTGTAACTACTGCTGGCCACATGAGTTGATCTTTAAGTTGTTATGCTGAGTTGTGTGGCATGGATTCAGGGCAGACACTCTGGGAGCCAATGGCTGATGGACAGACTTGGCTCAGACCCCAGCTGGGGGAGTGTCTGAATGATCACACAATCCTTTAACTCTGCTTACTCTTGTCCTAACAGGATCTTCAGCTATCCACTCAAGAGTTCACCACTCAGAGAGTTAGTTACCAGAGTGGTGGCCATATATTTGCATTTTGATGGAATTGTGGGCCTCATATAGGATGTTGTTACTTCCAAACCTGTGTCAGAGTGTTTCCTATGTGCCATCCCCACCTGTGGGCCATGGGCATGGGTATGACTAATGTGGTGAGTTCTGGTTGAATTCCTTTTATCTTAGAAGATTGCTACTCCTCATTCATCATCAGTGCTCATAGAGTAAAATCTTCACTGGAGTTGCTGGGCGGATGACATATCTTTTATTCCAGTACAGAGACCGGTGAATCTCTGTTGAGGCTAGTCAGTGTTAGTGGCTATTTTAATAAGTGTTTTATAGATTTTCTCTTAATCCTGCTAGCTCCCAAATAATTGAGACCGGACTATTATAATTATTTTTACAGGCTTTAAGGACACAACAACTGAGTATTACTCTATTTTATTCCCCTAAGCTAATCTAGCAACCTTCTAACCAAAATCCCTGATATACTTACATTTTACAGCCTTCTGTGCTTAAGGTGTTTTCTCATGGAATCTCCTGGACTCTCTTCCTGAGGCAATCCCCACTTCCCCCTTGCTTTTCTCTCTTCCCCTCTCCTGGCTAGTGGAAGTCCTGCCCCATTATCTCTTTTTCTTGGCCATTGGCTGATCAGTTTTTATTGTCAAGTCAGAGAATAAATGGGGAGCAATGTTTATACAAACCTGAAACAGGAGATACTTGGAATAAACATTACAGTTGCCAAGTCAGGATTGCAACAAGATATGGGAGCAGAGAAATTAGCACTTGAATAATAGAAGGATAATTTTTACTGCACAAAAACATTATGTCTACAGATCTGATCTACAGAGCAAGTTCCAGGACAGCCTGGAACAGTCCAGGGCTACACAAAATAACCATGTCTCAAAAAAACAAAAACAAAAACAAAACAAACAAAAAATATTCACTGGAGAAAAATCTAGCACAGTTTCAGATGGAAAGCAGCAAGCTATTATTTTCCAGTTACTCACATACCCAACCACATGATACTCTATAGAGCTCAGTCAGATTCTGGGTCTTTGAGATCTTCATGAAATAGAGAGAAAGATGGCAGGTTGGGTTCAGCTTCCTAGAGAATTGGAGGCTGCTGAAGCAAGAGCTAGGGTCTGGACAGATCTCTGAAGAAGAACTTATGAGACTGAGCATGAGCACTCTGTGGTACAGGCAAGTAAAAGTCCAGGTTTTGTCGATGCTGAAGTTTCAAGAATGTGGGAAGTATCCTTTTTAAGAAAACGATAGCAGCTGTGTGTGGTAGTGCACACCTTAGCACCATGGAGGCTAAGACAGCAGAAACATCACCATTAGTTTGAAGTCAGCCTGAGCTATAAGCAAGATCCTGTCTCATGGAGCTAGAGAGATAACTAAACTGTTAAGAGCACTTGCTGTTCTTGCAGAGGTCCTGAGTTTTCCCAGCACTCACATTTGGCCCACACCATCCTAACTCTAGTTCCAAGGAATCTGGATGCTCTCTTCTGACTAGCACATGATGCACATACATGCAAGCAGGCAAAACATTCATACACATAAAATAAATCTTAAAGAAAAGATTCTGCCTTGGGGGGGGAGGAAGGAGGCAGGAAGGAAGGAAGGAAGAAAGGAAAAGAACATCTTCTTAGGGACTAGAAAGATGGCTTAGTATTTAAGAACACTTTTGCTTTTGCAGAGGATCTGGGTTGGGTTCCCAATACCTACAGTGGCAGCTTACAGCCAGCCATCTGTAACTCCAGTTCCAGAGCATCTAGCACTCTCCTCTGCTCCACGGGTACCAGGAATGCACATGGTATACATGCATACTATAGGTCAATCATTCATAAAATAAGAATAAATTTATTTTTAAAAAGACCACATCATCTCTCTTAATCGCTTGCTCTTATTCTCTTGCTCTTACTCTTGTCTCACTCCCCCCCCCCACATTCCCTTCTTCCCTCTCCCCACATGTTCATGGCTGGCCTCTACATCTCTACTCTTCTCCCTCTCTCTGCCTTTCTACAATAAATGCCTTAAAACCATTTAAAAAAAGAGCACATCATGTACAAAAGTAAATACTGAAAATAAAACAAGAAATCATAAAATTCCTGAAACTATCTCTGTTTACTGAAATTGTTTTGTTTTTAAAGATATCTTGTTTTGTCCATTGAAAGTGGCTTCCTGGGGCCTGGAGAGATGGCTCAGTGGTTAAGAGCTTCCTAGTGGAGGAAACTTACCTTTCTAGGCTTCCTCTGCATGGCTCTAAGACACCATGACATTGCTCAGGACCCATAGCTGACCTGCTGGGTTGACCTTAGGGACCCTAAGTAAAAGAGGGATTGTTCCTGCCATGAACTACTGGATATGAACTTTAGACCCAGTGTGGAGGGTGCTTTTCTCATAGCTGTACTGATTTCTTTATCCCCAGTGACCCAGAAAACAGAACCTTTCATTCTCCTTTGATCTGTTCTTGTTTGGGGCTTGTGGATTGTATCCCCTGCCTGGCCACAGACAGAGAGGAACTGCCCCAGACAGACTTGAGGGCAAGCAGCAGCAGCTCTAACACATGGCTCTAAGGTTTTGATTAAAAAGGTGAATGTATTTTCTTCCTGTCAGCCAGGCTTTAAATCGGCCCCCAAGCAAGAAAATGTTCTCCATGTGCTGCAGTCCAGTGATTTTCCCTTTGTCTTCTGGTTGTGGTTGGGCAGCATGTGCAGTTTAGAGCCAGGTTGGAATAATTCTTCATCTTATGCTTCTACCACTTTCTGTTCTCCTCTCCCAGTTCTTCAGGTCTAGAAAGTGACAAGGTGGTATCTTCCAGCTGCTGAATGGGGAAGTTATTAGAAAGCTGAAGGCAGTGACCCCCCCCCCCCCATATCATCAAACGAACCTATAAGAGACACAGTAGTACTTGGACTGGGTTGGAAAGTACCTGGACCCAAGAAATGTCTCCTAAAAGCAGATCAGTGCTCCCTAATCTTCATCCCCAAGTATCTGCTTGAAATTCACCCTGACCTTCCATTTAGTTCTGACTGAAAAAAAAAAAAAAAGGCCCAGTTTGTTATTAAAGCAGATGACCAGATGACCCCATGAGGATACTCTGGTGTCCCATGAGAGGATTCTTTTTTCCAAAAATGTGGTGTCAAACTTGGAACCTAGGACCTTGCAGGTGCTAGGCAAGTACCCTTCTACTGAGTAACTCCTAACTCTAGCATGGATGTGTACATACCATTATTTCGTAAGCATGTTGAGTATCTCCTGTGTTCTGAACCTCATCCATTTGTTTAGGCAAGCAGAGTGGATAGATTCCAGGTTTGGAATTGAGGTTCACCTGAATCAAGTGTCAAGTCCACCATTTCCTGAATATTTGGTCTCTTATGAAACTTATGGGATATGCCATTTTGAGAGACTGGAGTGAAACATTAACCTGCTTTAACCCTAGCTCTCAAAGTCTCAGCATACATGTCTATGACCCTGGAGCCATGGATTCTGATTTATACATCATCCTTTCCAAGAGCAACAGAAGTATAATGGGTAGGAAACTCACAGGGAGGACTCAGCACATGGTGGCCTCTGCTCACCCAACAACTGTCAAGCCAGCCCTTCCCCCTAGTGCCCACAGTCACTGCCTCTAACCCTGGCTCCTGCTTAGATACCTGATTCCCACTCCTTCTTCTCTCCTGCAGCCAGTCTTCCTGTAGCTAATGCAAATCTCTTCATGTCAAGGGGCATTCAGTATACAGTTATTAGAGTGTCTGTTTCTTTTTCTCCTCTCCGAGGAGAAATAAGGAGCCCCCAAAACAGCTGCCCCCATTCTTGTCCAGAAGGTCAAACTACTCTTGTTTAGAAGGAAGGGAACCCCTTTATTTCAAAGTCTTGCCTTTCTGCTGCTCTGCTTATCCTGTGAAAACTGGAAAATTATTGCAAATAGTTTACATGAGGAATGTCAGCTGCTCACATATGAAAATATACACATCATTAAGACCTAAGTACTTGTATCTGGAGATAGAGTGGACAGTCTTCTGGGCTGACCTTTTGTCTACTAGCAGAACCACTGCTAATGAGCACTGAGTTCCTCAGGGGGATGCTTCCATATGTTGGAACAAAGCACATGCTGCATATTAGCTTTTTTGTCTGAATGTATGTCTGTTCATATGCTCATGCATGCACTATATGTGACGTGACATACCATACAAGCAGCATTCATCAAAATATGTATAATCTACCATGCCTCCATTTCCAATGTCCATGGGCCTCCTAACACGGCTTGCTCTTCAAGGCCACAGTCACATTCTTACATACTACCTAGGAAGGAGCTTGGCATCCTTCATATCATGCTGCTGTTTAGGGTTAGAACTCTCTGGCCAATGTGCCAAGTTTTAAAATTTAGTTTTTAAATCTCAGCTGTGTGTCTGGCCAAGTCACTTAACTTCTGATCTGTTTTTGCATCTGTAAAGTAGAGATGCCAACAATAAAACTTGCCCTGAGACTATGCCTAGCCCCTATACGTGGCATGTTAAAATGTTCATCATGCAGCCACCACAAGGACAATGATCATGGCAGTTACCATTGGGAGGTGAGGTTAAGTGGAAAGGCCCTAGCTGCTCAGGATTTTTTGGCTGTGGGTCCTGAAGCCTCTCTTGGGTTATGGGTACCATGATGAGTGAGAAGTTTTTTCTATGGGAACAAGCATGGGCCCACTGGCTTGAAGTCCATTGCTCACTCAGGAAATGGCCAAGGCATTGGGAGAAAGGCCAGAAAGAGGAAGCAGGTCTAGAAGGGTATTTTAGGGACAACTTCAAGAAGGTTCATTCCTTGATCTTAAAGGCAATGAGGATCATAGATATTGTGGTGTTTAAGAAAACTCCTTTGAGGGCTTTGATGTCAAACTTAGGGATAAATGATTAGCAGGAATCTAGCATGGGCCTCCTATGAGGGACTTCTGGAAAGCAGAGTGGTAAAGTGGAGGTGGAAATAGACAACGTGGTTTTTTGAGTGGAGCTCATAAGGTCAAAATTGTGTCTTTCCCATGAAACTAGATAAGAACCTATGAGGTTCAAGTCCACAGCCTGCTTGGACTCTACCCTTAGATCTACCACAAGCAAACATTAGGATCCTGAGGGTCTTTTCTCTCTTTTTCTATACCAGTTTGCCATGGTGTATTGAAGAGTGAGCTCCAAGGGTTTCTCCTTTGAGGGTTCTTTCTAAACTTCTCACCCCATTTGTAGGGTGTGTATTTCCAAGATGGCTCAGAGTAGGGCAGAGGACTATTGATGACCACTGAGGAGATAAGGGAGTGGAGTAGTCTGAAGATCCCAGAATACCTGTTTGTGTATGATCTTTCTAATTTGAATTGTTGAACAAGAAACTTTGATGGAGGAACAAGGTTTTGGTAATGAGAGCCCTAGACATTTGGGCCTTCTCTGCTGCCAGTTCTCTCTTCCTTTTCTTCCTTCCTTCCTTCCTTCCTTCCTTCCTTCCTTCCTTCCTTCCTTCCTTCCTTTCTTGCGCTCTCTCTCTCTCTCTCTCTCTCTCTCTCTCTTTCTTTCTTTTGTCCTTTTTTTTAGATAACACAATTGAGGTCATCAATAACTCCATTTTAAGGATGTCCTCTGTAGACTAAAGACTGCAGTCTCCACTTGCCCATGATTCCTTTTCTTTGTCTGTTTTCTGACTGGTCTCACTGTGTAACCTCAGGCCTTCACCTCTTCATTCAGCAAATCCTCTGTCTCCCTTGAGGTCTAGCTTTTTTATCTTAAACCACTCAATGTTCCCTTCCTAAAATTGATCAGTTATTTTTTTCCTTTTGCTGTTACAGTAAAGGCCACATTACTAGGGTGAAAGTGGTTTATGACTATTGTTTCAGGCCTCCCCACCCTTGAGGATAGAAAGCTGGCCCTGTGGCCTCTCCCTTTTATTGGGAAGCAGTAGTGGAGGGGCTCAATAGCACCACCTCGTGTATCAACTCTTAGACTGCTGGCCTTGGCTGAATAGGCAAAAGTGGTACTGGGCTTGACTGCTAGCTGCCCTTGGATTTGGATCTATCTCTCTGTAGGGTCACCAGCAGTGGGCATGTGAGTGTCAGCAGAGGCCTTAAGTGTATGTATGTGTGTGTTGGTAGTGGTGGGGTAATCTATACGTTTCTTGATTAAGTGCCGAGTAAAGTTCTAGCTGGTAGCCTTATCCCAGAACAGATCTATGCCTCCCTTTCTAGTCTCCTCATCAGCCTGCCTCGGTTCCCAAAATTCCCAGGCTTACTTCTGTTATGAGTTAAGCACTGGAGGTTCTGTGACATCACAGGCAGGACTCTGGAGAGCCAAGCATTACACAGTGCTGTTCTTGGGGCACTGGTATGGGGTGAAGTTGTAACTTTCCACATACACTCAGCCTCCAACCCACCCCCAACCGAGCATGTATTCATTCCAGATCTGTTGCTTTACCTACACAGCTTCAGGGTTCCCCAACTCTCATCCAATCAAACCACTACTTCAACCATTTCTTCTACACATTCCAAGGCCTGTTGTCCCTGCATCATGCATGACTGACCACTAGTGCCACACTTTAGGGTTGTATTGGCTGTGTTCCTAATTGCTATGTTAAAGCTTAGGGTCACAGAGTGGATGTCATGGGAGGTAATGACAAAAGGGAGGAAAGAGGCCTAGACATAAATGAAGGAACAAGGCCATCCATTGTCAGGGGACTGCCCTGCTTCAGAAAAGAATGGGTTTTCTCTGCATGGCAGTGCCTCGGAAAACTCTTACATGTTTTTTTTCCCCTCTTTCTGACTGGAAAGTTATATTATGGTAAATTTGGGCTTTGGGAGCTGATAGGGTCCCCAAGAACAAGAAGAGGGAGCCTCAGGAAAAGTAATGGACCGTGCAGAAAAGTCAGTGAGGAGCACACAGCAGTGTGCCTAGGAGAGTGGCACACGGACCTGGCATTTTCTGAGTCTTCTGACAGGCCCAGGTTTCCAGTCTAGATCTGTCCCTTCTTATTGGCAAAACTCATTTCTTGGAGTCACAGGAAAGAGGATTTTGTCTGAATCACTTAATCTATTCACATTAAACTAAAAGCCATAGTTTCTAAGCCAAGACATTATTATCTTTCTTATTCAAAGCCATTACTCTATGGCTTCCCTGCCAGGGTTCTTCGCTTATAGGCAGCCAACCCCAAGTATGAGGACTACCTGACATGTGCACAGATGGCTCAACTCCAAACTTATGCTGATCCTTTTGTCCCTGAGAACCCTGTCTGCTGCCCTCATCTACAGGTAAAGGCTGAAGGGGGATAAAGAGGCTTCAGGCTAGCTACTGTTTTGTCTCTGACTTCATCTTCTCAAATTCTCCCAGATGAACTTATAGACTGCTGGCAGATCTTACATTATCTTGTTTTCTACACTGGCAGAGCCTCCAAGGGCTGAAATTATACTGGGAGATGGTGCAGGGGACCAGATGGATATTATTATTACTTTCAGTCAGATCTCAACCAAGCGTAGTCTATCCTGGGTCCAAATCCCTTCTCTACCATTTCTTGGCTGGATGATCTTGGTAAAATTACTTAACCTTTCTGAACTTTTATATTCTGCAAGGTGGATGACATAATAGTTCCTATCTCACAAAGCCATAGTATAGATTAAATAAAGTAATGTGTGTCAGAGGTTCCATTATTCATTTATTGACCAGGGTTGGGTTTTAGTGTATATTAAACATTGCTATAGATTTTTTTGTTTGTTTTTTTTTTATATTGCTTTCCAATGTTAGCTCTATAAGTAAATTTCATTTGTAAGTAAAGAAAAGTCAGGGGCTAAGAAAATTTAAAGGCCACCGAGTTCTGGTTTTAGTTAATTTTGTATATCATATGTAACCTAGGGACACTGGGACTTTTCTGATAGGGTGTCACCTTATAGTATGGCATTTGTATGTCTAACTGGAGAATAACACTTGAGGTCAAGACCACACTGGCTTTATTTACCTTTTCTCTTCTAGCGTTCTCATGCCACCTGTCAATTGGGGTGATAAGGTGAAAAACAAATGGACCCTGGCAGAAGTGCATACCTAGTACAGACAGTTTGGCAACTTGGGCCCCTCCTGAGTGAAGCTAAAAAAATGGCTTCCTTCTTCCTCACAGCTCCCATACTCAGCATCTCTATGCTGTCTTTGCTGACTCACACTGGATCAAGACCATACCCTTTCACCTCAGTGATTGAGAATTATGCAGTGTGCAGCCATCTACCAGGCATACCTCCACTGCCCTACCCCACCCCAATTCCAAGTGACCTACCAGCCAACTGTCTGCCTCCTGAGACAGATTTGCCTACAGATAGCGGCTTGTCCTCCTGCCTCACCACCTGAAGTTATTAGCTCTGAAGAGACTAAACTGCCAGAAGCCTCGATCCTAATTTATATGGTTCTTAGAGGGAAACTTTTAAAAATTCATCAATGCTCAAAGTTCAAAGCAGACTTTAGCATCTCTGGAGCACCTCCTTCCTTCCAGAGAAAGAGAGGTAGCCACAGGATGGCAAGAGACTAAACATTCTGCAGGACACAGTTGTAGGTTTTTAGAACAGAGAAGAGGACAGGAATGGACCAGGCAGGGTGCACATAAGGCAGAGGGAACTGCCACCACCTAAAACAGTTCATAGTGGAAAATGTACTCCAGCTGAAGCTTGGTGAAAATGGCTTTGCAGCCACACCACAGGCCATCTTCACCAGAGTTAGAGCCTTTCTAGCCAACTGAGGAGGTAATCCTCAAGGGTGATGAGCCCACACAGAGGGCAGGGCTGGGAAAGAAGGAATGGATTACAGCATTTGAAACCCTGAGGAATAGAAAGTGAACCATGACCTTTATTCAATAGTGATTTGCCAGCTGCTCCTGCCCCTTCCACTTTTCCCAGGATCATCTCCCTGTAGGCACTGCCTATTGGACCTTAGCAAGTCTCCCAGGCCTATAGCTTCATCTCTATAGCAGGGAGAGAAAGCATAATTTCATAATTCACATTACATCTTTTGGATTTTCTCAAAAATTTTCCTCTAATTTATTAAAATCCCACCTTGACATCCACGTGGTGAGTCAAATCCTGGGAGCATCTATCAAGAATGAGTGGCAGGGAGGAGATTGGTAAAGCTGGGGAAACTAGACTTAGATGCTAAGTGACTTCCATAAAGTTACATGGGCAGAAATTTCACACTAAGTCTGTGTTCATTCACGGTCATCTAGTCTAATAACCCCACCACCACCACAGTGAACACTGTCCATGTATCCTATGCCAGTTGTGTGTGTGTGTGTGTGTGTGTGTGTGTGTGTGTGTGTGTGTAGGGGACAGGGGCAGACAGGGCAGGTGACCACATGAGGGACAGGTAGCTACATCTTTCTGCCATCACCTGGTATCTTTGTCTTTTACCCTGCATCTGTGGAGCAACTCCAGCCACCCTGTTCCTTCCTTTTCACTGATAATCATTTCCTTCTTCCAGTCCCTGGTCTTCATTGCCCAAGTTGGACAGGACCTGGTCTCCGAGACAGAGAAGAAGCTCCTGCAGAGCCCCTGCAAAGAACTCTTTTCTGCTTGTGCTCAGTAAGTGTTCTACCATCATGATTTGCTCACCTGGGCAAGAGCCCTGGCTACCTGGACTCTATTTGGGCAGACTTCTGACTACCTAGGCTGACCCTTACCTACCTGGAAAGACTCCCACCTACATAGACAAATCATGGCTACTCGGGCAGATCCCTATCTTCTTTGAAAGAGAGAGTGGGTTTGCTGGTTCCAGACCAAACTCAAAGCCTAGGTTTTGGGAACTCTATCTCATTCTGTCTCTTACCACCTCTCAATCCTAGCCCCTCCTCTAACTCAGCAAGTCCAGTCCCACTTCAGCTCATGGTGTCTTCAAAGAGATGTTTCTGAGTTCTAATTTAGTAATATCTCATCTCTGGGATTGTTGACTTAATCTTTGTGATTTACTGATTTATGTCCCCATTCAAGTATCCACTCCATACTCTCTGCTCTACTACAGAACCAGAAAGACATACTGGCCCATTGTAGGATTTATGAATACTTGCAGGGTCAATCCAATTTAAGCCTCTGGCCAGATGTAGAATATCCATTGTAAGGCTTGGCTTCTCTGCAGTCTGAAGGCAGTAACCCACTAGATTCTGTCTAGCTACTTCAAGATAGGAATTATAACATGTTCATCTTTCTGTCACTCTGGGCTAGGTCTGTCCATGACTACTTGAAGGGAGACCCCTTCCACGAGTACCTGGATAGCATGTATTTTGACCGTTTTCTGCAGTGGAAATGGTTAGAAAGGTGAGTACTATGCACTCCTCACATGAGTGTGTGCAGGTGTGAGGTAGGGTTCAGAATTAATATGTGTGATAATTCATATAAAGATCAGATACCTTCCATGATCCCCTGGCAACAATGAAATTGATTATCCTCCTTTTACCAACTATGTTTTTGGATATTCTAGAAATGGCATGTGCTTATGAAAGCAGGTTCTGGGTTGTGCCCACATATATATCATCTATGTTCTTTGGTTCTCTGTCTTTCTCTATTAGATTCTTCTTCTTCTCCTTCTCCTCCTCCTCCTCCTCCTCCTCCTCCTCCTCCTCCTCCTCTTCCTTCTTCTTCACTTCTATCTCCTTTTCCTCTTTCTCCTCTTCTTCCTCCTCTCTCTCCCTTTCCCTCCCTCCCTCCTCCTGTTCTGAGATCAGACACTACACCTGCTAAATTTATGTTGACTGTACACCTAGCCCTTAATCCTATATTTTTTGCAACCTTCCCTAAAGAATGAATGGCTTTGTACATCAAACTCTGTATACTTTTGGCAGTTCCCTCTCTCTCTCTCTCTCTCTCTCTCTCTCTCTCTCTCTCTCTCAAGATTTATTTATTTTATGTATATGAGTACACTGTAGCTGTACAGATGGTTGTGAGTCTTCATGTGGTTATTGGTAATTGAATTTTTTAGGATCTCTTATCACTCTGGTCAGCCCTGCTTGCTGTGATCAACTCTGTTTGCTCAGGCCCAAAGATTTATTTATTAATATACATAAGTACACTGTAGCTGACTTCAGATGCACCAGAAGAGGACATCAGATCTCATTACAGGTGGTTGTGAGCCACCATATGGTTGCTAGGATTTGAACTCAGGACCTTCAGAAGAGCAGTCAATGCTCTTACCTGCTGAGCCATCTCGCCAGCCCAAGTACTCTCTTAAAAGGCATCTGTAAAAAATAAAGGTTTTTTTTTCCCATCTACTTAATTCCCAGCAATAACAACTCTGACACTAATTATTAATTAATAAATGCCTAAACCATAAGCTTTGACTTGTTCTATAACTTGCTCTTTTTGATTTTTGAGACAGGGTTTCTCTGTATAGCCTTAGCTGTCCTGGAACTCATTCTGTAGACCAGGCTGGTCTTGAACTCAGAAATCCGCCTGCCTCTGCCTCCCAAGTGCTGGGATTAAAGGCGTGCACCACCACTGCCCAGCTTATGACTTGCTCTTGACTTATTATTCTTTTTATTCTTACCCGAGTTCAGCTATGTGACTGGTTTTCTCTTTCTGTCTTCTTATGTTCTGTCTCTTCAGAGTTCCTGAGGTGAATCTCCCCTTTACTCTATCCTGAGTTCAGCTACCTGCTGGTTTCCATCCATCTCTTCAGTGTGCACATGTCCCCTTCATTCTAACCTGAATTCAGCTATGTGGCCGAATGTGTTTTACATGACTCCTGAAGTGTTCTGGGGCAAATCTCTCTTGTCTTGGACTATTTTTCAGAATTTTCTCTATCCCTGCCAGTGTCTTACCTTCTATTTTCTGCCTCAGCTCACTAGCCATAAACTTATTTTTATTGACCAGTGATGCTTATAAGAGATTCTTTCTACAGACACCTGACTGTAACCTGTGAGGGACTGTTCAGTCGCCCACCAAAGTGGCCACCTCCAGATTCCAGCCTTGCCAGCTTGAGCCCTTCTCCTTGTGTTCTATATTGGTCTCAGGTTTTCCTCCCCACTAGTGAGCACTGGGATATTCTTACTCTTTATTTCCACCTCATTATGAGTGAGACTGGGCATCTATCTATGGTTTATTTGCTTCTTCAGTCTCTTCAAAATCTCTTGTGGGCAGATGTAGCCTGTCTGTGAAAGCAAGAGTCATGAATGATATCTGACTTGTCTTATTTCTTACTAGGCTAGTCAATGCTGAGGGGGTAGAGAGGCACTGTCCAGAACCATTTCATGGTTAATAGAGCTTAGACCTGGCTTAAGACATGCTAGGCTAGGCTGGGAATACAAGTTTCCCCTCAGGGATCGCTGTTCATAGAAGTTTGGTACCCCAGTGGTATGCTCCATGCTCACAGTAGGAAGACATTTATTCTTTGGCCTTCACTTATACAGCACTCATGGATCCAGTCCCTTGTAGGAGCCATCTCAAGACTTCAGGTGCATCCCGCTGTGCACACTTCAGGATGCTCTGGAGGAAAGCAACCTGCTTACAGCCACTATATTTCTATACTGATCAATGAGAATGACATAATCAGAGGCTCATCTTTGATCATAGCAGTACTGGGATCCAAGCCTTCAACATACGAACCTTGGGGGTACAGCTTTATATCCAAACCATGACAAGGCAATATGTATTGTCAGCTTGAAGATCTGCAGAGCAGCCTTGTTCTTTGTTACAAATAATAATGACACCTACTACAAAAGTAACTTATCATAAGCTTTGGCATGGTATTTTTGCATTTGCCTTCTTGTTATTCCATTTTGCTGAAGGTGAGAGGGGCCTAGAGAGGTTGATGAGTTGGCCCTAGGCTACACATCTTAGGCCTGGCAAAGGCCAGAATCTAAATCCAAAGTCTTTCACTCAAACCTTTTGTCCTCAGACCACTCAGCAGTCCAATTCTCATTGACTCTTGGCTTTGGCCACTGGCTTTCTTTTTATTTATCTGCACTAACTTCAGGAAGTGGACATTGACTACTGCAAGTTAAGTATACACCCTTTGGAAGGTACTAAATTCTTAGAGCCAGTAAGGTAAGATTCTAGCTTAGGAATTCCACATATCACTGATGGCACCCCATCTCTCCAGTTTTTCCTCCTCAACCATGACCTATTCACACTGTGCTATTGAAATATTAAGGACATTGTCCCCTCCCAGTGTTAACCAAAAATTTCCAAGGAAAATGCAGGACAATCATTTTTCTACTAGAGGAGCTCTACACTAGTAGTGACTGTTTATTCTCAGTGTGTTGTATATGGTTTTACCATCCATCATAACAGGGAAGCGGGAGACAGAAAATGATGGGTATTTTATCATCACCTATTTGGCCATTCAGGGTCTTCTAGTGTCCTGAGTAAATGGAAATATAACAAAGCAGTCCCTGTGAAGGAAGGTTAAGAGCTGATGATCACAGAGTACCTGGACAAGACCTATGCCAGCAAAGTTCACTTTAAGCGAGGTGCATTCACTAATGGGTGCCCGGAACAATGAGTGTGATCCCCTGATAGGCAAGCTGAGCCTTACAGGTGTTAGGAGGACTGTATGTGCCTATGTGGTCTCTGAGCACCAACCCCCACTCACCCACCCAAAGCAAAGTTTCTTTATGAGTCTGGTCACAGGTTGTGAATTTGGGCGAGAGCAGAGGGATGTTGTCAGGGGAAGGGTAACAGCCAGGAGCCTTTAGTTGCCTGGGTTGGACTGAGCTCTTGCAGAGGACAGTCCTGACTCAATATAGTGAAGCACTGTATGTTTATTCTTCCACCTTTTTCCTGCTCTTCTTAGCAAGACAGGGTGGCTCAGCCCCTAGCTTCCTAGGAGCCAGAGCCAGAGTATGGGTCTCTAGCACAGCCTCAGAGGAAGATATTACATGCCCTGGGCTTGTTCCTTGCCAACACTGTTTCTTATGGGTCTTAAATCTTAACTTCAGGAGACAAATATCAGATTCTTGATATTTTTCCAGACAACCAGTGACCAAAAACACTTTCCGGCAGTACCGAGTGCTGGGCAAAGGGGGCTTTGGAGAGGTGAGTGAGCATTGAAGGGGTGGGCCTCTGCTCCCTTCCACACCTTATAAGGTCAATAGTGCTTTCAGAAGGATCCTCTTGCTCAGTCCTGGCCCTCTGGTAATAGGGAGGGTAAGGGGTCTGGCCTGGTGCTGACATACTTCCAAGGGAGAAAAGAGGGTAACAGATCCTTTGCCACCCTGAACAGGGAGATGAAGTGGAGGTTCTCTCCTGCCAGCCTCAAGTGGGAGCTTCAAGGGAAGGATGGGTCATCACCTGGGTTGTGTTTGAGGAGGGAAACCCAAGGGCATGACGGTACTGAAAAACCTTGGCCAATGAGGAGTTCAGATGATGTTGGTGTATCTTATTACAGGAATTGAGATTTAATAAACACTCAATATTTGAATCCAGCTTTGTTTCCATTTTAGAGCCAAGGAAAACTATTCAGAAAAGATTGGTGTTTTAGGCAAGGTCACATAGCCAGTAAAAAGCAGAACTAATGTTAAACTCTCAATGCTTTATTGTAAAGTTAGGGTTCATAAAGCTCTTCCTTTACTATCCCCCCAAATAAACTCTTCCAACTGTCAGCAAAAATTTGTTATACCTAATGGGGGGGGCGGGTATAGGTAGGTAGCACTTCATGCTAACAAGTCACCTGACTTTATGCTGTGGCCATTTTGGTACCTTTAAGGCTAGGAGTCTTCTCAAGGAAGGAGGAGCAAGGCAGCTAGTTCATAAGGGAAGGAGGAGTCCAAGCAGCACTGGGTATAGAGCTAGATACCCTGAACTACAGCAACCACAGGGTAGACCTGCTGTAGGGGACCTTTGGCCCCACCAGTTCCACCTCTAGAAACCTGACATCCTGGCCTTGAAGTTTAGTAGACCTCTGTAGTGTAGTATACTATGACCTGAGTATCTCCCTTCTACTGCAGGTGTGTGCCTGCCAGGTTCGGGCCACTGGTAAAATGTATGCTTGCAAACGCTTAGAGAAGAAGAGGATCAAAAAGAGGAAAGGAGAGTCCATGGCACTCAACGAAAAGCAGATTCTTGAGAAGGTCAACAGCCAGTTTGTGGTGAGTGTCCAGGGTCCATCCACAGGCCCATTCTTCAGGTGGCTGGGACTTTCTTGCCTTGTAAGTAGTAATTGTCCTCCAGTATAACCCATCCTCACTTCTGAGATGTCTTTCTCTATGGCTACCTTATAAACTCCCCAGTGAATAGAACAAGGGAACTCTAGGTACAGACAGGATCTCTGGGATCCACAAATGCTCTTGGCTGTATTCATTGTAGTGGAGACAATCATAGTGGAGTTTCCTAAAGAGGAATTGTGCTTCCTAGTCAGTCTAGACTAGGCTCTGTCCAAGTAACAAATTAGCCCTAATTTTGTGTAGCTACATACAGACACACATCAAGTCTAGTCAGACTGAACTCCCCTCTTCACTTACTGCTACACCAATCAAAGCCAGGAAAGAATGTTGGTGGATCTCCACAGGGACTTTTCACTGCTTCTGCTAGACTGGCATTCCATGTTTTTACCTGTAGTTCACTGGTCACATTTAGTCATCTCAGTGACAAGCTTCCTGCAGAGGAAATTGGGGAGCATGGAGGTGAATGGATATTTGGTAAACTCTAAATGTTTCTTCCTCATGTTATTATAAAAACTAATATTTTTATTTTCTGTGTATGAATGTTTTGCCTGCATGTATATGTATGTGCACCGCATACATGTAGAGGCCAGAACAGGGTGTTGGATCCTCTGAATCTGGAGTTATATACAGTTGTGAACTGCCATGTTAGTGCAGGGAATTGAACCCAGGTTCTTTGAAAGAACAGCCTATATTCTTAACTATTGAGCCATCTCTCCAGTCTTATAAAAACGAATGTATGTGAGAGGTAAAATTCAAATGACATAAAAAGATACACGATAAAAACAAATACCTTTTTCTTTGAGTAGTTATTCCAGTTATGCTTCATTCATGTAAATGCTTTATTACTTTTATGTAACAGGATGATCCTATACATGTTACGCTATGATTTTTACCCTGAAGTTGTTGATTTTTTTTTCCTCCTCTGTTTAGACCTGTAGCTTAGCTCTTCCCATAAGAGAAGC
>NW_022196904.1:192681030-192705067 GCF_008632895.1 Mastomys coucha
AAAAAAAAAAAAAAAAAAAAAACTATACATAACTTCTCTGTATAGCCCATCCCTACAGACTAAAATTGTTTCTCCTTTGTGAACCTTAACCAACCATGCTGTGATATCTACTTTAAACATTTCCTGGTGTGCTTCTGTGAATGTAGCCAGGGTTTAGATTTGTAGCAGAGGAATCACTATAATAAGAGCCATGCACACATTCTGAAAGTTGTTCCCAACTGGCTTACCCTAGTTAAACTGTGTAACCAAGGGAGGGATGCCATCATTAACCTTTGGTCATTCCTCAGAGGAGGGGGATTTTATGAAGTGATACTTAAACAGGACAGAAGTTTTGATCTCTGGGTCTCATTCTAGGCTATCTCAGCTGGCATCCTTATCCTTAGAGAGGAGTAGAGAATTTAGTGGTACCTTAAAGTAGGACTTGGACAAAACTAGCATCAGCCTGGTTTGACCTGGGCTATTTTTCTCTGAGTTGTCACATTGATGCTGCCCACTGGAGCCCTCATCTGTGAAGGGAGTGCTGGTGGGGCCTACTAAGAAAAGCATCGTATGTCTGGCAAGCCTGGGCTGGAATATGTTCAAGGTCTGTTGATTTTGATGGCTAAACATTCCTTAAGTGGGGTCTATCCACGACCCTTGGCAAGAGAGTTCCCACAGTAACACTGGGTATCAGCTTTTGTCACTCAACGTCAGCTTTTGTCCCTATAAGAAAACTCTGTGCTATTTAACTAATAAAAAGAACATTTATTTTGGCTCCCAATTCTGGAGGTTCCCATCCAATATCAAGTAGCCCTATTGTTGAAGTATTGTTGAAGTATTACCAGAAACCAAAACAAGCAGAATAAAGAGACAAGAGGTGTTCAGGTCTCATAGTCAACTTCTAGGGACTATGTGACTCCCAATGACCTAAGGTCCTCTAATAGGTCCTCTCACGTTCCAAGGTACTCTCACCTTGAGTACCAGTCCTTTAACATGTGGACCTTTAGAGGACACTTATACAGACCATGACATACCTTCTGGACCCTCCTGGGGCTCACATGGGCAGGTGTGGAATGAAGAGGGTCAGCTCTAGCAGTTGGTAGTGGAACCCAGTGCCCGTGAGCTAATGCCACCTCTGCCTCCAATTTGTCTACTTTCCTCAGAAATAACTCCTGTTCTTCCTGATGATTACATCCAAGTTTTATGGCCTGGCCTATCCCTATCCTGGCCATCAGTGGCCAGATTTCATCTGTGCAAGCTCCCAAAGTGGAGACTACAGCATAGTATAAATTGTTTCAGTCCAGCACCACCCGCCTCACCCACTGCACCTTGGTAATCAGGAATCTACTACTTACATGCCTGTTGACATGTCCTGCATAGATTTTTGCAAGACTGTGTACTATTCCCAAAATCCTCACTGCCCTTCCTACATCATGAAGGGCCACTCTACTTTGCCTTGCTTTTCTGACTAGCCAACTAGGCAACATCTAGTTTTAACAAACTAATGCACACACATGCTTTCTGGTATAGGAGCTGTCATCAACCTGGTAGACTTTCTGGAAGGACAAGGTTCTACCTGCCCATATCCCCTTCAGCCCTTTACTTTGAGCCACTTATCAGAAGATCTATACATGGGTTCTTCACTGGGTATGAGAGAAAGCACTGGTATAGGAGCTGTCATCAACCTGGTAGACTTTCTGGAAGGACAAGGTTCTACCTGCCCATATCCCCTTCAGCCCTTTACTTTGAGCCACTTATCAGAAGATCTATACATGGGTTCTTCACTGTGTATGAGAGAAAGCAGGTAGGATCACTAAAAGGAGGTGTAGGCACAGAGTATCAACTGCTTTGTCCCTCTACTCCCCTACCTCCCAGCTTTATTGATCCCAGGGAAGGGGATATTTGTCAGTGACAGTTGCTATGACCTCACTGTGCTGCTCTTGTATTCCCAGGTCAACTTGGCCTATGCCTATGAGACCAAAGATGCACTATGCCTGGTTCTTACCATTATGAATGGTGGTGACCTGAAGTTCCACATCTACAACATGGGGAATCCTGGCTTTGAGGAAGAGCGAGCCTTGTTTTATGCAGCTGAGATTCTCTGTGGCCTAGAAGACTTACATCGTGAGAACACTGTCTATAGGTGAGCACTGCTCCCAGAGTCTGGCTGGGCCTCTGCATCCTTCCAACAGTATCCCAGAGTTCCCAGGAACCCAGCTAGTAAAATGGACCACTCTCCTTATGGTGTCTCTGGCCTCTAATGATTAGAGAAGCCAACCTTGTAAAATGATATTCTCTAAATTCCTCCTCCAAGGAGAGGCTGTGATCACTGCCACCCTATCATTCTGTACCCAGGAATACTCAGTGGATTCTGGTGGCTACTATCTGGAATCAGTCCCAGGGAGATGTGGGGAGAGTCACTCTCCAAGGGCATTACATAGCCACATATCCTGCCATACCCAATCCTGAGCCTGCTCTAACCATCACCTTCCTCCCCTCTCAATCCCACCATGGCTTGGACTCTATAGAACACCATACAAAATGCTTCTCACAATGGGCAGAGCTTCATGGTATCCTCATAGTGCAGAGGATTTTTTAAAGCTCTGTTGCCCCTCCTGAACTTTAAAAAGTTTTTATTTTTATGTTTTAAAACTTACATATGTGTGTGTTTGTGAATTTATCTGCATCTGTGCCTACTAAGTCTAGAAGGGGCAGTGGCTCCCCTGGAGCTGGGATTACAAGTAAACTACCTTGATATGGTGCTGGGAACCAAACTTTGGTCCTCTGGAAGCATATTAAGTGCTCTTAACCACTGAGCCGTCTCTTCTGCCCCCCTCCTGCATTTTGAAGGAATATTGTATTACTCCTTTATGTGTTCAGGAGAAGAGGTTGATGTTTTGATATTGGTTAGTTACATCACATTTTTCAAGGGACCCACTGGAATATAATTATTGTAGCAAATTGATTTCCACCATCATCTGTTTTAAAAAAAAAAACTGTGAGAAGTGCCTGACTGATGTTATAGAAACTCTCACTGGGCACTGTCATCATATGGGACCCAGTCAGTCTTCACAGACCCTCAGGCACTTACACAGTCAGTTGACTTCACATGGATTTCTGGGTAAAGATTATCTTAGTACCCTAACAGGTTTTACAAATGAATGTTCTCCATGGCTCTTACTCCAAACTCTAGTCCCCGGGGGTGTTTCTGGGATTTGTTTTTTATTTTTGTAATTGAAGTAAGAAGTTAGAAGATTTCCCCTAAGGGTTGAAAACAAAGAACCTCCTTCATTGTCTTTACTTAAAAGAAAGTGTGTTGGAGTTGGGGTGGGCAACCCTGGAGTTCCAAATTTCCTTCTTCTAGGGCAATACTAAGACCTAAGGCAGTAGTTCTCAACTTTTCTAGTGTTTTTACCCTTTAATACTGTTCTTCATGTAGTGACCCCCAATCATAAAATTATTTTCATTGCTACTTCATATCTGTAATTTTGCTACTGTTATGAATTGTAATATAAACATCTATATTTTCTGATGGTATTAAGCAACCCCTGTGAAAGGGTCACTTAACTCCCACCCCAAAGGGGGCTGAGACTCACAGGTTGAGAAATACTGACCTAAGGTATTCCTCTGGTCCTGACCTCCTGCTCTGGATTGTCTGTGAATTTGATCCTGTCTGGTGGTCCTTGACAAGCTGTGGTTTCCAACACATGGCCACTGGTATCTTAAGTTGAGAGTCCTTGTCCTTACTTACAGTTACTAGTACATTAAAAGGAACCCATGTAAATAATAAAAATCAGCAAAGATGGTTTATAATTAAAAAGGGATATGTAATTAAAAAATACCCACCTCATTTGGTGAGAATGCCCAGGATTTGGGTACATGAACCACCCACAAGGAGACCTGTCATCAGGTAAACAAACAAAGCTGGCTGGTGCAGAACTGGAGCCTCTATCCAGATGCCAGTATTGTCATCCCTGGGATGTAACAACATGGTACATATCCCATTCTGAGCTGCTCCTTTACCCAGCTTTTACTGGGAAATACAGCATCTCTGCCTGTTCTGTCTGGTAAGGCAAAGATTCCCCTTTATGAGTAAGATCCTGTCACTGAAAGAAGATATAGGAGATAAGGTGAAGCAGCCCCACTGCACTGGCAGTTGTGTTTTCTGCCTGAGCTGCTTTCCAGGCTTTGACACAGCTGGGCTTAGATACGGCAGCTTCCTGGGACTCCATCCATAGGAGTCTTTCCTCTAGCCCATCTTCTCCTACAGCTTTCTTCCCAATGGTAGAGCTGATGCTCTGGGCTTTGTGACTTCTCTTTGTGGACCTGCTCTGTCCACAGAGTATTCTGTGCTGTTCCGTCTTCCCAGCCCTACGGAGAGTCTCTGACCATACTAGCCAGTGTCCTCTACCCCATGAACCACTCGTGTGAGGACAAGCACCAGAATTGGCCTTTACTAACCTCCTAGCCAATGGCAAACCTCAGCATTTATGTTAAATTACTTGGAGGAGAAAAATGAGCTCACAGTGGTCTTGACCGAGAAAGACCAGTCTACCTCAGTCTGGAGGTAGAAGGCAGATATCTTGTGATATCTAGGCCTGACTGGCACCAGAGGGTCAACCCAGATGTAGTTTGTTTTTGCTGCCTGGAATGGCCGTATTCAGATGACTGTTGTTTTCACCTTTCAGAGATCTAAAACCCGAAAACATCTTGCTGGATGATTATGGTAAGTCAGGGGCTGGAAAATGGGGGCCTTTTCTGTTTGAATATCTGAGGCTAGTGTTCTAAGATACTCAGAGCAAGGGATTGCAGAGACTCTTAGGAATGGAGGGGGTTGGGCCTGGACCATGGGAAGGGATGAGGCCCATGGGGCAGAGGACTCCACTCCTGTACCTTACTCTTGGGCCTGAGAGGGGCTCCTACTTCCTATAGCAGAGTAGCTCAGTTGACTGTGACATCAGAGCCAGTGTCAGCACTGAACATCCATGCTACTTGTCTTGGTCCTTGTTTTGTTTGTGAGGCAGAGACCTCAGGACTGTCCTGGCCACTATGGAGAGATACATACATTACATACATACATACATACATACAAGGTGAGGGTACTACATGATAGCCCAATGAAAACAGCCTGTTGACTCTAGCCAGCTGTAAACATGTCATTATCTGTGTATTATCATTATTACTTGCTTTTGGGTGTTAGCATGAGGGAAACAGCCCCATCACACCTATAGAGTAGTTTTCTCACGTACCTAACTAGCTCTACCCATCTCCATAGAAGGGGAGGTGGCATCCAAGTGTCTATCTTGCATATAATAAGCCTGAGGGCTTAGGGGAACTAACCTGGTAGTAACACTACCAAGTCTTCTGCATGTTCTTGGGACACACAACATATACACCCACAACTGATGGCCTGAAGAGAACTGTGTATGGAGGAATGGGGAGCACAGGGTCCTCTGGGAGGTCCAGGCTACAGTGTGTTCTATTCACTACTCACACTGAAGCCCCAGAAGGGGCACTCCATTGCTGGTACTCACATACTATCTTTTCTGTCAAATACCATAGAACTGGAGGCCATCTAAGCCACTCAGGCCCCCACAGGCATTTATGAACAAAGGTATTCCTTCCCGAGTATGAAATGTAGCCATCACCCTGCTTAGAAGGTGTGACGAAGATAGAAGTAGAACTCTCAGTGTGATGCTGCCTGGGTCTTGGGGAGCAGACTCTGAGCTCAGATTCCAGACCAGGCACCACCCTTCTCATTTCTCCATCTCTTTGAAGGGGAAAAAACAAACCACCTCCAAAGACCAATCAGGGAGGCAGGGAGTGGCTTCCCAAATTGCTTTACAATTTTTTCCCCTTAAGCAAATTGTTGCAAAATGTCAAGAACCTCATATTTTTCCTGTGAAGCAATCACTGAAACAGCCAGGACATTTTAAACTCTGTGACCTCAGCCTTTCCGGAAGCTCATTGGGGCATTAAATGTTGTAAGTCGGCCAGTGGCCAGCCTTGTCCAAGCATCTTTCTGCATCTTTATTAATATTCTCTTTATGTGTAATTTCTACACATCTTACATACACTCTTTCAGGGTTACATGGTTACCCTGAGAAAGCAGACTGATGTCACATCTTCATTGAACAGAAGCCTAGAAAGTCTGTGGCCCTGATCAGAGTGTCCACAAGACCACAGGAAACCATTAATCCTGCTGTCCCCAACAGGCCACATCAGGATCTCAGACCTGGGACTGGCTGTGAAGATCCCTGAGGGAGACCTTATCCGTGGTCGGGTAGGCACTGTTGGCTACATGGGTGAGTAATACCTTGTGCCTATCACACACTGAGCCTCCCCAAGGGCATCCATTCCTAAATCCCCCAGTCTTTGTTTTGCTGGTCAGAATTACTGTGCTGATCTTCCACAGAAATGCCTGGTGGGAGACCTCAATCAGGTAGAGTGGTACACTAGGACTAAAGGTGTGATCTAAACTGAGTTCTCTGTAGCCCCCAACCACAAGCCAACCTAGGTCTCAAAAACAAGCCAGCCTAGGAATTTGGTGACCAGAACCTGGCACTAGCATTTCTAGGGGAGCCCTTATTGACACTACTTTGATGAAGTGTCATTCTTTTTTTAGGAGACTCCTAAGAAGACCCCAGGGGATATTGTAGTCACCTGAAAGTTCTAGACTCAGTCCCAATTGCCCTCTGCTCAGGCCTGTACCCACAGATGATGTGGGACATTCAATACATTATCTCTGGTTCTTGAGGACCCAGACAACAAAACACTTGGCAACCTGTGGGATATGTATATATGTGACTATGAGAATTCTGATAGGCCTGAGGGATATAGAGAATAGATGGATGGGTGTTGGGTTCATCATAGCACAAAGGTTCTTGCACCCACAGATCTACAGAGAAACCAGGAATGTTAAACACACAGGATTGCCTTTCCAGTAGGAAAGATGAAAAACCTGTTCTTCCATCCAGAAAGCAGAGAATTGGAAGTGATTAAGAGCCTGGTCATTTGTATTATTTATTGAACCAGGCCATATCAAGCTCCTACAACCAGAACTAGAGGTAGCTAGAAATCTAAGTGACTCTTATAGCCAGAAACTCCCCACAAGCTCCCACAACCAGGATCAGAGGAGGCTGATAAGCCTAAATGACCTCTATGTTATATGTTTGAGACCAGGCCAGACCCTTAGGCCCTTAAGGTAGTACAAGTAGCCTACCTCTAGAACTTATCTCCTTGGAAGAAATTATACTACCCTGAGTTGAGTTTCAATGTAATTATGCTTTCTTGTGCACTGATTGTATTACACCAGGAAACTTTTTTCCAAAATAAATACATTGGGAATAAACCACTTGTTATTAGACCCCCTTAAGTCTGATCCAGGTTGATAAAATCCATCTATATTAGGTTTTCATTCTTATCTGTAAACATGGTTCACTTCTCTTATGACACCTGCAAGGATCCTCTCAGATGGGGGATGGATGACTGGATGATAGATAGATGGATGGTGGATATATGGATCATGGAAGGACAGATGGGCAGACATATAGATACAGATACACCTGTCCATGTACCTGCATGGAAATATGCTTATACATTTGCATTGCTCTCCTTTGGACACAGTGCTGAATGATTTGTCTACATACAGACTCTGTCGTGTGTCCACTGATGGTGGACACCACCACACACATGCTTTCCATTTTGGATGGCCTTAAGATACATAGCGGTCTCTTTTGTACATCTGAGTCATTTTGTCAAAGTTGTAGTGAAGATACAATAATAGATTTTATTTTATGTGTATGGGCGTTGTGCCTGCATATATATCTATTGAGTCATTTTGTCAAAACTGTAGTGAAAATACAATAATAGATTTTATTTTATGTATATGGGCTTTGTGCCTGCATATATATCTGTGTACCCTGTGTGTACTTAGTGCCCACAGAGGCCAGAAGAGTGTTGAATCTCCTGAAACTGGAGTCACCTGCTATGTGGGTACTGAGAATTAAACCCAGGCCCTCTACAACAGTAGCCAGTTTATGCTGCTAACTACTAAGCCTCTTCTTCTACCTTGCTCCCCAAAAGATGATTCAAAGTCCATGTAGTTTGAATTTAATCTTTAATTTAGATGGGCACTCTTCTTCATTGAAATAAATATGTATGCAATATGTCCTGTGTTAGGAACCGTGCCTATCACTGGGGACAAAGCAATGAGAGCTATATTGTGTGTTCTATCTGAGGAGACATGTCCATCCACCATAATTAGAGTTCTGAAGCTACTGTCAGAATTGGATGCAGTGAAGTACCATTAGGGAAGGCTTTCTCTGGACAAAGTGGTGTTTACACACCTGCTGGGCTGCAGTTGGAGGTTGGAAGGAAGTATCCCCAGCTTAAAACTCCAGTTTTTCTGTGAGAATGTTACACCCTTGAGTACTGCTGAGATGAAGAGCAGCACTGGGCTGTGTACTTAGGCTGCATTCTGCTGATAGTTGTCCACCACTCTCTCCCCTTCTTCTGTTCTCAGCCCCAGAAGTTCTGAACAACCAGCGATATGGCCTGAGCCCTGACTACTGGGGCCTGGGCTGCCTCATCTATGAGATGATTGAGGGCCAGTCACCATTTCGAGGCCGCAAGGAAAAGGTGAAACGTGAAGAGGTGGATCGCCGGGTGCTGGAGACCGAGGAGGTATATTCCTCCAAGTTCTCTGAAGAGGCCAAGTCCATCTGCAACATGGTAAGCTCCCAGTGAGCCAGATGCTGCTCATAGGCTATTGCCCAGTGGTAGCTCCAGCCTCTGCCTAGAACACCGGTCATATTGGACAGGATACCCCATGAATCAAGGAATATGTGTTGATGTGAACACCCATGAAGGTGTGTAGCTTTGTGAAAAAGTCAGCAAAGCATAAAGATGATAGCCCAAGTTGGTTCACAAGCAAGGTCCTGCCCTTGAACTTGGCCTCCTATTCCCTCCACTTTGGATTCTAGAGACTGGACTCAGGGCAAGGACTGCAAGGCAGGTGTTGATGTCCTTGGAGTTCTTGAACATATTCTCAGTTTTCCGTTCATTATGTAGAACGGTGGTCCCAGCTCAAGTTCTATATGGCAGCATCTGTAGATGAGCAGGACCTTCAAGTGAAGAGATTAGAATGACTGGGGTATGTTGGGGCCAGGTGTGGATACTGGACAGCTAGAGAAGAAGGAGTGGTGGGGGATATAAGGTCCCCTCAGCCAAGGTGGACACTGTTCCGTAGCTGGTCCTTAGGCCCTTCCTTGGATTTGGTATGAACTCAGCTACTTCTGCTCCTGCCTGGTTCTCAGTCTCCTAAGACTCACTGCAGGAAGATGCCCTCTGATGCTCTTGAGTGCCTAGATCCACATACTTGCAAGCCCATGTGGCAAAGTACCTTCCCCTGGAGCCATACTATATATACCCTGAGCAGCAGAGAAGCCCAGCCTGAAAGGGGCCTCTCCTATTATTCCTGAGTTCCCAAGCAGCCCCGGGGCAGAAGCCTAGGGAAGACCAGGACTGGAAACTTGAAGTAACTAAACCTCTACATTCAGAGGGAACCCTGGGTGCTTAGCTACCTCACCCCCAAGTAATCCCTTTCCTGCAGCCACCCCTGCCCGGCTACTTCTGTGTTATAGAGCTATGGTAAGGATTTGGGCTGGATCTGCCCTCTGATCATATCGAAAAGAAGAGGAAGTGTTCCTCTGCTACAGACATATGTAAAAGACATGATGAAGAAAGGCATGTAACATGTAGACCACTGTTAACCAGTCTCAAAGAAGCACTGCAGCAAACTGTCACACCTGTGCAGTCAGGATGAGGTAATGGAGGGATAGACAGCAGAGGTTAGGAATGTGGAGAAATGGCTGCCAGTGATACTTGTTATATTATGGTCAGCTATCTGTGTGATATAACAAGACTATAGAAAGAGACATCACAGTCTTAGGTCAGGGTCAGGAGTTCCAAGAAGCCTATCTCAAGAAACATCAACAGGGGCATGGACATACTGAGAGAATGAGGCAAACATGATCCCTACTTCTAACCACTAGCACTATCACCACCACTCCACTTCCCTACAAACCCATTTTAACCCTAGGTTTTGTGAGCTGGAGCTCTTGCTGTAACCAGGACCAAAGCTGTTCCTTTCCTGCCCCCTTGTGGCCACAGAGGGAAATGCGTTTGCTGAAAAGTACCAAATGATTGTACACATTCAAGTACCACCAGAAACCTCAAGCCTTGCTCTGTCTCCTCTTGGGGTCTTGGATTCTGGTCTGAACTTTATCCTCTTATAACCCACACTGTCTCAGTCTGGCCACTCTACTCTTATTCCTTTAGCAGGTGCTGACTCAGGCTACTGTAATACCTGACCTATAAACCATAGAGGCAGCTACACAAACAGCAGGGAAGTTGTTCTCCATTCCATCTTGGCAGCCATGCCCCTTGAGGTATAGAAGTCCACACACCCAACTTTCCTGTCCCTTGGATCTAATCCTGGATCTGGGGGCCCTGCTGAGTCCCATCTCTGTACCTTCTCCACACTCCCTTGAGTCCTTCACCATTTGACTCTCCCAGTCATTCCAGATTATATGTGGTCCTCTACATACAGGGAACCTACTCTGCCTTCTCCCACTGCACCCACACCTTCTCTCATGGTAATGTACACCTGTTATCCTTGACACCATATAGGTGGGTGTTTTGTTCCACCTGTGTGGCATATTTTAGAAATAGACAAATGTTAACTTAATAACCAAGCTTTTAAAATGAAGTGATATTATGCTAAAACCCTGATTTTCTAGCACTTCTTTTGGAAAGCAAAAGTCTTATTTAGATGCCATTCCTTCCTGGTAGAAGCTGATAAACAACCCAGCCCTACCTCTCATCCTTTTTTTCATCTTCTTATCCTTGATGATCTCGCTAATCTGCCAGCACTGTAGGCTCTAGGGGGCTGCATTAACAGGCTCAGCTACTGCACAGCCTTGCTTCTTTGGTGTTTCTTGGAACAGATAGAGCATGGTCCAATTACTTATATCTAGAATAGAGAAACTTGGGGCCAAGATGGCTCAGCAGGTAAAGCATTTTTTTAATGCAAGCCTGGTGACCTGAGTTCAAGTCCTGGAATGCGGTGACAGGTAGAGGGAGAAACCTGACTCTAGAAAGTTGTCCTCAGATCTCCATACACATGCTGTGGCACATACATCCACACACAATAAAACAATATAAAACAAAATAAAATATAAAAGAGAAGCCCGGATGTAGGCACTAACCTGAGCCACCAGTCTGATAGTGTACACAAGTCAACTGAAAGCATGACAAAGATATGATCTGGTCCTTTCCTTGCTGATACTTCAGTTCTTCTAACTGGGGAGACATCCCTCTCCAGACTGTGAGTTTTAGGAGTTGGCACTGGGGAGGCTAGAGCTACATTCACAGATGTTCCTTTGTCCTTCTGGCCTATGGGCAGATGAAAAGGCCCAATCATATGGCCTCATGGGACTCTCTTGTCACAGCTGCTCACCAAAGACTCGAAGCAGAGGCTGGGCTGCCAGGAGGAGGGGGCTGCTGAGGTCAAGAGGCACCCCTTCTTCAGGAACATGAACTTTAAGCGCCTGGAGGCTGGGATGTTGGACCCTCCCTTCGTTCCAGATGTGAGTAGCCACTATTGCTCCCAGGAGCTCTAAAGTCATCTCTCCAAGCCATGCTTTCTCTCAGACCCTGAGCTGTGCCTCACACAATCAGTTAACCCACCAGTTCTCCTGGAGTACCAAAGATTGCTCACTGCCCCTTCCTACACTCTGGCTACTTTGTGGCAGTGTTACAGATCTCAATGTCAGAATGTACAGATGGGGCATGAACCCTGGAGCCCCCTCACTGGTTGTCCAGAGACTTAGGTACTCTCCAGAATAGGGCACCTAGACAACCTTCAGGTCCTCTTCTGTCCAGTGAAGTCCAAGACACCTCCCCTTTCTGAATCTGCCAGATATATTAAAGGTTGAAATGAGGCAAAAGTGGAAAATTAGCATTGAGGACCATCTCAGTTTAACTGAACATCTACTGTCCAGTTCAATTAGGATTCTCCTTGGAGGTATTCCACTGGGTCTCTATTACCCACGTTCACACTCACAAAGGAGTCCTACCCAGCAAGGTCTTTTTGTGCCTCTGTACTTTAGGTCCCAGCAGTTTAAGTATCCTTATTGGAGCCTTGGGGATGGAGCCAGGAACTGTGGATGCTACAGAAACATTGGAGATGGGAACTAGCTTGTGTTAGCTCATGAAAGTTAACAGATGTGGTACAAATCTCTTCCCAGCCCCTTTCTCAGTCACCTCAGGACAAGAGCCTACAGTAGACCAAGATGGGGAGTGTTGACACCTTAACAGCTGGTGAATATTACAAAGCAGAGCTTTCCAAGACCCCTCTCCCAGAACCAGTTGTTAACCATTTGCTTGCACAGCACTGAGGAAGTAAGGAACAGTCCTTGCATCTTTGGTATTCTCCTGTAAGTGAAGGTTCCCTGATCATCTGGGTAGGGAGGGCAGCAGCAGATGTGGGAAGCCAGGACTAGCTACTGGATGCTGAACAGTGTCTATGGTCACCCACTGAAGACCCCTGTAGCAAGATCATAGGCATCCACATCATAGGTCCAACCAGGGAATGGTTTTTTTGTTTGTTTGACATTAGAAAGATTAAATCAGTAAGTACTACAAACTCCACATGAGAGAAAGTTCACAGCTGGTTTGTAAATTCTAATCATGGCAGTGACTCTCAAAATGGTTGCCCATTTGGAATCATCTAGGGAGTAAGAAAAGTACTAACCCTGGTCTGGGAATGTAACTCAATTGGTAGAATGTTTCCCTAGTATGGAATAGAGTACTGAGTTTGATCTCCAGGTGTGGTGGTACAATCTGTAATCCCACTACTTAGGAAATAGAAGCAGAAGGATCAGAAATTCAAAATCATCCTTTGCTGTACAGCCTGTCTGAGATGTTGGCCTGGACTACATAAGACTCTATCTCAAAAATGGAGATAACAGCTGAGAAGATATCTCATCAATAAAATCCTTGCTTGCATTGCTAGCAAGAGGACTTGAGTTCAGTCCTCAACACCCACATGAGGATCTCTGGGGCTCACTGGCCAGCCAGTGTTGATGAATTAGGATTTCCAAACCAATGAGAGGCCTGTCTCAAAGGAAGTATGTGGTGTTCCTAAGGATGGCACCCAAAATTGTCCCCAACCCCACAAGAAGTACTAATCTTATACCCAGGTCCTAGATGGTCTTGGACCAAGCTTAGTCCATCAGAATTTTTCAAATTTTGTTTGTTGTTTGGTAGGTATTTCTAAGTTTGTTTAGAGCTGTGGTATAGTCACTAGCATCCCTAGATAATGTCTAGAGTAACAGCAAGGACACAACAGTTGTAAGCTGGGGCTTTGAAGCCTCCTCCTGTCCTTGGGCTACCTATTACTATGGTGATGGGGTGAGATCACTCATGACACAGGATATATTTCTCAACCTGTCCACATGCCCCAAGCTTTATGCCAGGCTCCAAGGAATGGATCATGAATAGGATACTGGGTTATTTCTACCATGGAAATATCAGTCTGAAGAAGTGAAATGTCAGCAAACAGACCCTTAAATAAAATTGGGACTAGGAGGTGGGTAGGGAAGGGACGGTAATGGAGGCATACTCAGAGTACTGGCTGGGCAGAGTTGAAAAAAAAAATCTTCCAAGTCATGGAGTGTTGCTTGGGAGGCAGCATCTCTGGCAGCATCTCTGGTAATCAATGTAGCTAGCCATCTGAGACTGTCCTTGTTTTATTGCCGAAAGTCTGAGGTACTGAATAAACAAGCATATTTTGTTACCCTGGGTGTGACAATGCTCCCCACGAGGTTTCTAGGGCTCCTCAGTGTACTGTATAGAGGTCAATATTCCCTCTCACTGGTAAACACAGTAAATGGACCACATGGTATATGGCCCCTGTTCTGGGCAGCCAAGGCCCTTAGCATATCATTGGGATAGGTGGTGAGGGAAGATTGTGGGCCCCTTATAAATTCCTGAAAGTGACCTGCCCCTGTCTTGTCTGTCCTCTGCCCACAACCACCCATTCATAGTTCTTCTCCTATCACCTTCAGGTAATAGCCACATTCATAATTCATAGGCACTATTACTGGCTTAATCTTTTTCACTTCACTTGACTTTTTTCAAAACCAAAATAAATGTATCTGAAAGGAGACTCTCTAAGAAAATAATAGCTATAAGATGGTAGGTTTTAGCTTGTTAAGTTAATATCTCTGAGAGCAATCAATTCCAAAAGGCTGAACACATCCCCGGGCCAGCTACGTGGGCTTAGCATGTGCAGTCATCCTGGCCCTATTTGACTCAATGCTCTATTAATTGCTGTCTTAAAATCTAATACTTTCTGAGCAGAGGACCCTGTATTTTATTATTTTTAATTTTTTAATTCACTTTACATCCTGATTACAGCCCCCCTCCCTCTTCTCTTCCCAGTCCCACCCTTAAAAATCCCTCCCCAGATGCCTACTCTGGGGCATTAGTCCCTAAGCACATCCTCTCCCACTAAGGTAGGGCCACATTGTCACAGCCACTCATACTCATCACAGCAACAACATTAAAACAGTGTTATGGCCCAGATGTTTCCATTATCCCATTTGCAGGAATAAAACTAAGGTTCTGAAGAAACATGTGGCTTTTCCCAAAGCTCCTAAACTTTGCAGTGGGGACTACCTGCTGCAGAGTCTGGATTAGACACATGGCTTACTGCCCTGCATGAGAGGGAACTGGAACATATTCTTGCCAGGGCTGTGCCATGTACACCCAGGCTGTCTTCTTTCTATGGCACTATGTTTTGAGGCAGAGCCCTCTTGTGCTTTGCTCTGGTGCTGGGTTCAGAGCATCAATTCTCTCTGTAGAGGAATGAACCCCAGATCCCAAACTGTGATGAGTGCAACCCCTTATCCAAAAGAGAAGGTATTTGAAACAGTGCTACCTTCCTGATGCTTTGAGCTTCTTGGTGGACAAGACAGCTGATGGGTGAGGTGCCCAGAGAGTCCAGAAAGTGTGAACTTAGACACAGAGGTAACCTCTCATCTACTTGCACTTACCTAGAAAGAGACCACAAGTCTGTGATCTATGTGTGTATAATCCATGGTACGAAGGAGCTCTGGACTGGGCAGCTGGGTACCTCCAGCTCTCATTTCACTAGGTCCCCTTTGTGGATCTGAGAGAGGAAGTCTGAGGACACAAATGGGTGGGAAGCTTAAGAAGATGTCCATCAAAACCCTAAGGGTCAGGCTTGAGGACCTGACAGGCCTAGGGAGGGCCCATGATGGAGCCATCTGTCTCTTGTAGCCCCGGGCTGTATACTGCAAGGATGTGCTGGACATTGAGCAGTTCTCCACTGTGAAAGGTGTCAACCTGGACCATACGGATGATGACTTCTACTCAAAGTTCTCTACAGGCTCTGTGCCAATCCCATGGCAGAATGAGGTAGGCAAGGCATGCCACCAGCTGTTCTCTGAGGAGGATGGATATTCAGAGAAAATGAAAGTGCAAGTGCACAGAAGGGTCACTGGGTAGGGTAGCAGAGACTGGCCTGTGGTGGGTGTGGAAGCCAACGATGTAGCTGAGAGAGAATAGGCCATGAAAGCAGCAAAGTGCCTTCCCAGGAGGTCTGCTAGAAATGGGAGGGAAAATGGAGCATTTTCTGGAGGCACAAACATTAAATTGATGAAG
Source organism: Mastomys coucha (assembly GCF_008632895.1). Classification (NCBI taxonomy): domain Eukaryota; kingdom Metazoa; phylum Chordata; class Mammalia; order Rodentia; family Muridae; genus Mastomys; species Mastomys coucha. Next base: position 192,696,763 of record NW_022196904.1, read on the forward strand.
TCAGCTGATCAGAATGCTGTAGGGATGATGGTCAAATAAGCTGTAGAATTTGGTTTAGAGGGGGCAAGAGTATACCTCTGGTAGATTCTCTTCTTAGGGTGGAGTTCCCTAGTAAGTTACAGAGGTGCCTTGTTGGGGGAGGAGCCATCAGGGTGGGGGAGAGTATGTCTCAGAGGGAGGCCCTACAGAGGGATAGTGGTATTTCTCTTTTGCTTCTTCAGATGATAGAAACAGAATGTTTCAAGGAGCTGAATGTGTTCGGACCTAACGGTACCCTCTCACCAGACCTGAACAGAAGTCAACCTCCAGAACCGCCAAAGAAAGGGCTATTCCACAGACTCTTCAGGCGTCAGGTGAGAGAGCCACCTGGCCAGCCTGGCCTTAGCTCTGGGACTTCAGCCCACTTCCATACACCCAAGCTTCAGAATGAATGTCCCCTGCCTGCATGGCTTGGTAGCTTGGAATTGTTAGTTTGTCCAAAGTCCCAACACCCCTGCAGACAGAAGGGACAGGGACCCACATCAGCACTCTTGGCACAGGAAAGTTGGTTCTTGTCACAGGGCTGTATTTCATACTGAAGGATGCTGAACAACATTACCGGCCTCTGCCCACTAGACATAGAGATAAACTCAGTTCAGAGCCTCTTCTCCAATAGTCACCATTAAATGTCCTTTGCAAAGCAAAGCCACCTCAGACTAGGAAACACTGTCTAGTTGTTCAACCCCGGCACTTGCTAGCAGCCTAAGGAGTTTTCCCTTTGGGAATAGACTTTTTTTTTTCCCTCAGAGCTTATCCCTAAATGAAGGATTGATATGGACCAAATGGAAGAACAGCTCTGGGGAAGATAACCCAGGAGCCCCACTCCACAGCTGCAAAGGCAACTTTGTACCCCTTTTGGCCTGACCGTTCAAGATGCTGGAACCCCTTGACTCTCCTCTTAGAGCTTGGGAGCCTCTCTGTACTTGTCTCCTACACAAGGGTGCACCTGTGGTCCCTTGACCTGAAATCTTAAGTCCCTCCCTCAGGTCACAGGGATGAAGGTGGTTATTTATAAAGATGCTGACTCACTCACTACCTATGGGCATTCTTGTGAAGTATATACACATGTGTTCCATTGCCCTATTTCAGTTAAGTAAACTGAGGCTGAGTGAAGTCAACTCAACCCTAGGTCACTCTGGTGACCCCACAGGATATCTGTTATCTGAGAAACGGCAGGAAGCATCTTCAGGCTCATGGGCAGTGCAGTCTGAGCTCTGCCCCCTGCCAAGTTTGTGTGTTTTCAATAAGAATTTCATGTAAGTTTCACATCCTAGTTTGCAATATATTCATGGTTTTATAATATAATGAAATGTTTAAACATTTCCATCAAGTAAAACTACAAGTTCTAGAAAGAAATTACTCTTTCCCTCTGCTCATAGATCATGGATCTTCCCAGGTATCAAATAAAACCCTCTGCTCAAGGAGCAGCCAGTAGACTCAGGCCTGCTAGGGAAAATGCACAAAAGCAAAGAGAGATAGGTTGGAACATTCTGCATTCTGCTTCCCCTACTTCCCTAGCTACCACTAATGAGTCACCCATTGGCTTTGAATTTACCAAAAACTGACTCTCTCCTTTCCTTTCCTCAGCATCAAAACAATTCCAAGAGCTCACCTACTCCTAAGACCAGTTGTAACCACCGCATAAATTCAAACCACATCAATTCAAACTCCACTGGAAGCAGCTAGTTTCAGCTCTGGCCTTGAAGTCAAAAGTGGAACCAGCTCAGAGCCTTCTACTTGGAAGCAGACCTTTATAGCCAGAGGAGCTTCCACTGTGGCTCAGTGGCCAGGAAAGCTCTACTGGGAACCAGGATAGGATACTGTTCCCCCAATAACCAACCTCCAAGTTTCTCAAAGAAATTTCCACTCAGGTCTGTTTTCCAAGGTGGCCCCAAGCTGGGGTGGACTAGAATTTTCCTTGTTGAACATTGCAATAGAAACTCAATGGGATATGACAGCTTGCACGGATTTTAATAGCAACCTAACTAGAATTGAATTTTGTCTTTATTATTTTTAAAGGAAAGTTTTGTAAATTTATCTCTTGTCTCTGTTTACATTTTGTATATTTGTATTTAAATGAAAGTCAGACTTCAAGGGTGTATATTTTCTGTGCAGCCACTGTTAAGCCATGTGTTTTAAGACATTTTAGATTGGGGGGGGTTACAAAAAATGTGACTCTAGACTTCTAGAGCCTCAAAAGAGAAAATGTTTTTATTAAATATAGAAAATATTTCACTTTTCACCTTTAAAGACCTGATTACATCTATCTACATCTATCTCTTTAGCCTTTTCCCCACTCAGTGTAGCTATCGCTCTCCTGTTGACTTGTAACAAGCTGAATGAAATGCCAGAATACATTTGGGCTATCTCCCAACCCAAACACTCCTTGTGAACTATGACAGTACTTCTATGAGCAGGACTTTGACATTGCAGCTTCATTGGCTTTCTGTAGAGCATCCAGCATGTAGGGTGAGACATCCTAAACCGCTGGGCTAGAGATCTCGGCTGCTAAAACCAGTGGTTTTAAGAGGTTTCTGTTGTGTTTGGGAATTTCTGTTATATATTCTTTTTAGGAATTTGTATTGATGATAATGACTAGTCATGATAACCCAAGTGTTCTCAATCATGGGACTATGGAGAAGTGTGAATTAGGATCCATCCTGAGTGACTACCTCCAAGTTTGTTTAGGCCTTGGCTGGTCAGCAAACTGGTCACCATATCATGAGCCTTCATGTGACTCCACATTTGTTGGCTTCTATGACATGAAGGAAGTCATCTCAACAGGAAAATAGGATGCCTGAGAGCAAACCCAGGCACCAGTGAAATTTAAGACAATCTCATTGTCACTTCCCCAGGAGAGGTGGGCCAGAGGCTGGTTCTAATTGGGCATCTCAGAGCCATAGGCGAAAGTCACTCCTGAAAGACTTGATGGGCTTATCTTTCCAGCCCTGGGAAGTTGTCACCTAGGCCCTGAAGTCCTAGAAGGTGACAAGGTACACATTTGATCTCACCTTCCCACCAGAACAGGGTGAGCAGCTAGTCTCACTGCTCCCTGGGAAGCTGAAGCTCTGAGTATGACTCTGCCACAAGACTGGCCTCAGCCACCAATTACTAGGGTTTTTTTTGTTTTGTTTTGTTTTGTTTTTTACAGGATGAGGCAGGCACTACCTGAATCAGCCCCAGTTACAATGCAGAGTCCTAGGTATACACCCCAAGCCTACTATGTGGTGATCTCATTTTGTAGTTCAGGCTGGTTTCAAACACAAATCCTCCTGCTTCAGCCTCTGGAGTTCTAAGGCTACAAGTGCATACTACCATGGAAACTGAATCTATACTAAGTATCTCAGACCTGGTGCACTTCCCCTTGTCCACTTGCTCTATACTGTAGTGTGAGAACCATTCCGCAGACCTGTGAGTATGGCCATTCCAAATGTGTTTTGTTTTGTTTTGTTTTGTTTTTGAGGGGCCTAACAACTTTGGGTCTTGAGGAGAACAATCCCAAGCGTATCAGTCTCATATCTTTGATTCCAAGCTCTCCAAGGGCTCACTGCTAAAAAAGAGCCTTTGGGAATGATCATCCTGAAATCAGTTAATCATGAGAGTTAAAACAGACAGGCTCCATGGCGCAAGATTAACTTCAAGCCTGGCTCCCAGGCTACTTCTGAACTTTTCTTGGGCTGAACATGAAGCAAACGCAAACGACCAGGTTCTTCTGGGGAGCAGGACACTCAATACTTCCAGATCATCAAGCCCTTAAGGAAAAGAAGAATTATCATCTTCCTGGGGTGGTCATCAGCCTCAGCCACACACAATCCCCGATCAATCTCCTTACAGGTTTGTCCCTACTTCCCCATCCATAGCCATTTAACTCTTAGGAACTCTTAGGTAACTCTTACGAAGCAGTTTCTCCTTAGGCCTCAAAGTCAAGGCAATGTCCATTGCAGCAGAGAATCCCCAGGAAGCTGAAAAGAGATACAAGTCTGTCTACTGAGAGTTCCCATAATGGGGTCCTGAAAGCCTGTACACTGAAATGTACCTGAGTACCTGTGGGAGGTAAGGATAGTCTTGTAATTCAGTCTTTCACTCATGGCTTCATAACAAGAGAACAGTGTGTGAAAACTGGCTCTCTTCCCTAAGTCTTCCTCCTGCCTGTGTTTCTACAGCTGCATTTTTAGAATTTCTTTTTCTTTTTTTTTTTTTGTTTAATGAAACCAAGCCTCTGCCCTTTCACCTGTCCAGGAGAAAGTGTGTGGATAGTAAACAGATGGCACTGTTGTATGTCTGAACTCTTTGCAAAAGAGCCTTTATTCAAGTGTGGCATTTTTCTCACCAAATTTCTACTGAGTTGGAGTGAGAAACTTCTGCTTTTGCTGTCTGGGAGATAGGCCTCTGCTATGATCATTCTGACTTACAATTTTCCATTCAACCTTTCAGGAGGAGACTCGGAATATCATTCCAGAATATCAAGAAGGCCTGATCCCTACCTTCCAGGAGGATGGTGTCTATCCTCTACTTGAGCCTGAACCACAAGGCTCCATGCTAACCCAACTGTCTAGGGGCTGGTCTCTGAAATGTGTTGTTCTCTTAGAGGGGCAGGCAGCAAGAGGCAGGTAGCTCCAGTAACAGGCATGCCTCACATGACCCATGATGTTTCTGATGAGTCCATGTTTGAGGGGACATGTGCATGGCAAACCTTTGCATTAGAGGAACAAGTAAGATGAGAACTTGCCTCATAGCTGAGGCTAGCCCCTAAGAAAGCTGAGATCAGAAAGTTTCCATGGAACTTAGCCCCACTGTTGAAATCCATTATTTTCTTTTGAACCATGTACTTTCTTGAAAGTCTGGCTCTACTTTCCATCAAATTCACTGAGCTACTAACTTCAACATAGAGCAGACAATGCAGCCTCCTGTAGCCTAGCATTCTAAGCCTTGATAAAGGAAATGGTGGCAGCTTCTTTGGACAATTAGAGTTCACAAGAGAAGAGAAAAAAACGATTCAAACAACACTGGACTCTTCTCATGAGCTATTGTGTGCTTGCTTTTCTGACTTGTATCCTTATCCCTTTCCAAGGGTCTCCCATCTTTATGACCCAATACCCTAAGATAAGACCTTATTGCTTCTTAGATTTTGCCATGGAAGGGCAGTATAAAGCCTCTTTCTCCAGACTACAACTGACACGCCTACCCTTGAACCACTTCTGTACCTATTTATACAACCAGCCGCCCAGCTATTGAAGCTGATAGGCATGTAGGCCAGATCCTGCATAGGCACATATGGTGCCTCCCCTGAAAAGCCTTGACTCAGGACAATGATTTAACATATGACAAACTAGCTCACCCTAGCAAAGAAGTATCTTTCACCCTAAAAGAAGATGCTGGCCATTTTTCCAGTTCAGCGACACACCATCCTGTAATAGATCACAAGTTAAATGTTGTCCATTAGAAGGACATTGTAGCTATTGGCATTGTTATAATAATAACTCTGTTTTCCAAAGGTTTCTATTTTTTTCCCACGGAGACTTTAGCATTAATGAATGGATGTGGTTCCATCTTGAAGGTTATTGTCCATGATAACAGCTTCTGTTGTGCTGCTCTGAACCTCTCATGTTCCATTCACTGTGTCACAGTGCCATCTTGTCTAGCCACAATCACTGTTATTTTATAGAGAAATAAATTCTTTAATGAACATAGCATGGCAATTTCCTTCTGTGGAGGCACTGACCTCTTTCATCTGTATGACAACTGCCTGAAAAATGCACATACTGTCTGCTGTGACCCCTCTCCTACACTTTTCTTAAGCCAGTTCCACCTTACCCAAATCTGGCCCACATACTGACTATACCTAGAACTAACATCACATGGCCCAAGCCACAGAACTCTTAAAGGCCATCTGCTTTTGAACCCAAATCCAGTAGGTTCTTAGCCATGGGAAAAAAAGTTGACAGTCAGAACTACACCAAGTGGCTCCTAAAAGACACAGTGAAAATGAGCTTCGCAGCATACAGGCCTATACCCTGGAGGACCTGGTCCCCTGACTATCTCTGGATCTGTTTTGATATGGAGTGAAGATGGGGCCAGACCCCATGTTTTTCAGAGAAGAGGTGCTTAATTGTCCTGAGGAAGAGAACATTCCCTGTTTGGCATTGGAGCCTTTGAGAGGGCCCCCTGGGAGTTTTTTGGTAAAGTGTTGCCCCATTTGTCTGTTGATTTACATTCACTAGTCCAATGTCTGCCTTTGCCACATCTCTTACATATTTCAGGAGGCTTGGACTCCCTTTTAGGATTAACTTGGTTTTCTCTGCAGTTTCTTTTGAAATGACCCTACACACCACAATTAAGACATTTGAGATTTTGGATTGTCTCAAGGCCTCTAAGTGGTGGCTTCTCCTATTAAGATCATAGCAGATGAACGAGGTCTAAAATCAACTGTATGTCTAATCCACTCATCTGTTGATGCTGATCTTGCTGCCAACGGTCTGATTACTTCTTTGCATTCAGAATTCAAATTTCCAAAAGCTAAGACTCAATTAGTGTCTTTCTTGCTAATGGATGGATACACTCCTTTCTACAGTGGAAGTCAACCTTTGCAAAAGGCAAGGAATGTTTTTGGATCTTGCATAGCTTGAGAAAATGGTTCAAGTCTTTCCCATTTCCAAGACCTGGTCCCAGGCATTTAGGGCTGCCAAGCGACTTAATGTCAAGGTTTCTTCATCATATTTGGGCTGCACTCTACCTCAGCAAAACAACCCTTACCAAGCAGCTGACCTTTAGAAATAATTATATTTCTGACTTTGTTTTGTTGTGCTTCTTCTCCTTCACTTATCTCCACTATGAGAACCATTGTAAATGTTACTCAGGTTCTAATATTGCTTTTACCATATCCTTCCAGTCCTGGGGCATTATTCTGTAATAACCCAAGAAATCAAGATTTGTTTTACATTCCAAATTTAGTGACACTTTCCTTAAATTTTCTCAGTTCTAACACATCCACAGGTTGCCATTCAAATTCCTGATAATTTTGTGGGTGATTATCATCTGCTCTCCTTTGTTGTAAACTAACCAGATAAATGTAACTAGAAGTTTTTTGTTTTCTGGCAACCTTTGGTTGGATTTCTCTAATGTTTATCTTCTGTCTCTACTTGAGTATTTTCTCTAATTAATATCTTAAGTTCTTCCCTTAAGGTCTGTCTCCATATTTCACATCTCTCCTTTTGTTGTCCATCCATAAGTTCCTGTATCCTCTGTTCAAGGTTCTGCTTCCACATTTTAATTTTTTCTTTTTATTGTAATTCTGATGTTCTGATGTTTATTTTATTTTAATTTTAAAAGATTCTCCTCTGAGCCTTGTTTCCCATCCCCATTATTTTCTCTCTGCTGCTCAGTCTGATCTGTGAGCTCTCACATCTTTTGTTCTAGTGTCTTCTTCAGCTCCTATCTCCAACCTACATTTCCCTCTCTCTGTTGTTCATCTTGACCTATAAATTCCTGCACCGTTAGTTCCTGTGTTTCCTGTAGGCCATGTTGCCAAGTCTTAAATTTCTCTTTGTTCATTCTCATCTGTGAAGTTCTGTATCTTTCGTTCTAGCATCTTTTCCAGCTCCCTTCTCCAATCTTCATTTTTCTGCATTTTTGTTCTAAACCCTTTTCTAAGGCTAGTAATTTTTTATCTAGGGCCCTGTCTTTTGAGAAGGCATAGTAAACCAAGATACTTAACATTGTAATAATGATAACTGGCAAGGTGTCAGTCTCCTTTAAATCCATCCCTTTTTAATGTTCCAAATACCATCCCATAAAACCCAAAAGGTATTTATTGTTCCTCATCTTTAGGTTTATATATAATTAAACTATATATGTGTGTGTGTGTGTGTGTGTGTGTGTGTGTGTGTGTGTATACACACACACACACACACATAGTTTCTTCTATATATAGAATATATAGAACTTGTTTTATATATATCCAGAGAAAGATCTGATATTTGATATAATGTGTGTGTGTGTGTGTGTATATATATATATACACGCACACACACACATATATGTCTGGATATATATATAACACAAGTTCTCATATATATAAATGAAGGCTGCTTCATTTATATATAAAGCCCCCTGCCTATATATAGGCTGCTTCATAGGGAATCATGCCCCAGGTAATAAGAATTATATATAACACAAGTTCTCAAACTCACAGAGCCCTTCCATGGAGGTTTACAGCCATGGGAGGCTGTAAACCTCCATGAGGAGAAACTATATATATATATATATA
>NW_022196904.1:192705077-192706219 GCF_008632895.1 Mastomys coucha
TATATATATATATATATATTTGTATAGTTTTACTGCCCAATATAATTATATATATTATATTATATATTATATATATTTTATATATATATATAATTATATATATTATATAATTATAAGCTATATGCCCTCCTGATTGTTCAGATCTAGTACTACTAACTTATTCCCCAGCTATGAGACCCTTTGCTACTTAAGACTTCTCCATCTGATCCATCATAGTTTCTCCTCTTCCTCTGTCCTCTCATTCTTCTCCCTCTCTCTGTCTTCCCTACACTCTCAAACTTTCCGTCCCATCTTTCCACTCCACTGCCCAATCTCATGCTCTATCTTTACTTTATTGACCAGTTAAAATGGGGAGAAGATTCACATGACATCACCTGAGTACATGAAAGACTGCTCATCATTTAACATCAGAATACAAACAACATCAAGCTCACTACTATCTCTTAACTCCAGTTCCAAGGGTTCTAACACCATCTTCTGGCTTACCTGGCTAACATGCATGAATGGGATACAAAGAAATGCATGAAAGAAAATAGCATACACATAAAATAAGGACTAAAATTCTATTTCTTAAAAAAGAAAATGAGAGAATGTGAACCATAAAACTTATTTTACAAGCTTGCTGTCCTAGTGCATTTTTTAATACCAGCACTCCAGACAGAGGCAGGGATATCTCTGTGAATTTGAGAACTTGTTATATATAATTCTTATTTCCTGATCCAGACCTTCTTGTACCTTTGTCTCCCTCTGGTGTTCGATTAATGACAGTACAGTCCTCTCCAGTTCTTTTATTTGCAGGGAGGGGCTAACAGAAAGCTTCTGTGCTTCTGAGCCATCTCTGTCTTTTGTTTGGGTTGCAGCTGGCAGCCTGTGCACCAATCTCAGGCAGCCTAGAGTACAAGTAGTCAAGAGAGTGGGTCTGATCATCCTGTGTTCTGTTTAGACGTGGGAGATTGGGGAAAGTGAGCATGGGAGGGCTCGCTAGGGTGGACATGCCCACATCAGCCCGCTGTGCCTGTGAGAAGGCTTTGGAAAGTTAGCTGCTGGTTTTGTTTTGTTTTTTGTTTTGTGTTTTTTTTTTCCAGCTGTTGATCCTTAGCTATGAACGCTGCTTCATAGGGAATCATGCCCCAGGGTCCTTG
>NW_022196904.1:192706437-192706684 GCF_008632895.1 Mastomys coucha
ATATGCCCTCCTGATTGCTCAGATCTAGTACTACTAACTTATTCCCCAGCTATGAGACCCTTTGCTACGTAAGACATCTGATCCATCATAGTTTCTCCTCTTCCTCTGTCCTCTCAATATTCTCCTTCTCTCTGTCTTCCCTACACTCTCAAACTTTCCGTCCCATCTTTCCATTCCACTGCCCAATCTCATGCTCTATCTTGCCTTTATTGACCAGTTAAAATGGGGAGAAGATTCACATGACATC
>NW_022196904.1:192708631-192709839 GCF_008632895.1 Mastomys coucha
TTCCCTTTCTATTGTTGTGATGAAACTTATACTGTCCAAGGCAATTTATAAAAAAGAAAGCATTAGCCGGGTGGTGGTGGGGCACTTGGCAGGCAGATTTTTGAGTTTGAGGCCAGCCTGGTCTACAGAGTGAGTTCCAAGACAGCCAGGGCTATACAAAGAAACCCTGTCTCAGAAAGAGAGAGAGAGAGAGAGAGAGAGAGAGAGAGAGAGAGAGAGAGAGAGAGAGAGAGAGAGAGAGAGAGAGAGAGAGAAAGCGAGAGAGAGAGAGAGAGAGAGAGAGCATTAAACTAGTTTTACAGTTCCAAAGGGTTACAGTCCATGATGGTCAAGACATGGCAGAAGGAAGCTATGAGCTCACGCTGTGAACCTCAAGCAAGAAGTAGAAGGCACACTATACATGGCCAGAGGATTTTTGAAGTCTCAAAGCTCACTTCCATAATGCATCCCCTTCAAAAAAGCCATACTTTTACTTCTTCCCAAAGAATTCTACCAACTATAGAAACGAGCATTCAAATATATGGGTATGGTGCCATTCCCATTTAACCACCATGTTTTTTCAACTTCAAATAGATTACTTTCTACCTGATCACATTCTACCTTATCCTTAAGTGAAATTGTTATGTTACCAACATACAGTGCCACAGAATGAGCATTTCTAGTCCACAAGAAGAAGAAGGGTGAGGAAGAGGAGGAGGAGGAGGAGGAGGAGGAGGAGAAAAGAAAAGGAGAAGAAGAATCAGAGCATAACAATGAATGAACAGACAAAAACAGACCAAAATCCAACAGGGAAAACATCAAATCTTCTCTTTCTTTGTCCAGCATCTTGAGATAGGGATAAAATTACCTGGACTCCAAAGGTCTTAGGTATCTTAACTCCTCCAGCTTTGTCAGTTACAGCATACATAGAGCCTCTCTTTAGTCCAGCTTACTAGATTCCTGCAGCTTTCTCAAAGGGTGCCCCAATGTTCCTCCTATTTCCCATCTACTGTGATATTTTAGTTCACTTTATTAAAAGTGGGTTAGAGGGGCTGGAGAGATTCTCAGTGGTTAAGATCACTGACTGCTTTCTATTCCTAGCACCCACATTGCAAGTCACAAGTGTCTGTTAGGACAATAGTTGAGTATAAGCTGGTACCCGGCAGTGACTTGGCTGAATATACAATGAGAAGTTTGTGTATGAATCCTGACACTTAGATTTAAAAAGT
>NW_022196904.1:192711023-192715924 GCF_008632895.1 Mastomys coucha
GACTTAGGAAGGTTGAGAACTACCGCAAAACTATCTGCAATCCATACATAAGCCTTCTTGCCTCCATTTGGAGAAACAATTTAATTTCCCCTTGCCAATGTGAATCAATCACCCTTCCTAACACTTATTTCTTTCTGATCCCATTTGTTTAAGAATGTTAGATGCACAAAATGGCCACTAGGAAGTCTGAATATTTGTTGTAGTTCGTAGTAGGAGAGCTCACCTCTCTAAACTTACAGGCCAGCAGATCTTAGGATAACAGAAAAAAGAAGTAATTTTTTTTCCTAGTGGGCCACTAAGGGTGATAGTGAGTGGAGACCCATGTCAAAGGCTTGGGTGGCTGTTACCCACCAACCAGCAAAGACAAAGGGTGGTTGGTGAGTATGATGTAATGATCTCCAGAGGCCAACACCAGGAATTAATTTTATGTTATTGTTCTAGAAATAGGGTATATAAGGGCTTTTAGGGGTACAGATGAAAAGAATTAATTGGTCGCAACACAGTACCTAATTCTCATGTGGGCAAGGAAGCCAGAGTGGGACTTGTATGCTGAGTTTGAGAAGTTCTGCACATCATCATTCTTTAAATAACACCAGCCATCTGTGTTGAGGGACATTCTCCAGATAATGTCAGGCAGAGAAAGAGAAACCATACTGATAAAGGGAGTCCTGCATTTCTCACCAAGCCCTGAGAACCATTCTGACTTATAAGAGACCTTAGGTGACCTTAACAGCAGGTTCTCCAACATCATGATTCCTGAACTAATGGAACCTGGCTATGAGGGAAACTGTAACATATTGGATGTTGATTCAAAACATATACAGCCTTCTGCAGGACCCTGCTGCAGCTCTTCAGGTGGCTGTCACCTAATAGACTCTGTAACTGTGTCTTCTAAAAGTCATTTTATCAATCAGTTCAGCTTATTCAGGATAACAAGGCACATGGTAATTAATACCACTAAAATCCATGATCATCAGCCCACTGTCTCACTTCTCTGCTGTGAAATGAGTAACTTGGTCAGAAACAAGACAGTGTGGAATGCCATTGTGGTGAATGAGGCACTCAGCATGTCCATGGATAGTGGTTTTGGCAGAAGCAATATGTCCATGAAAAGCAGAATCATAATCAGAATGTTTATCTACTCCTGTAAGAAGAAAGCTGCATCCTTTGCACAGAAGAAATGATCCAATGTAGTCAACCTGCCACCAAGTCACTGGCTTGTCAATCCAGGATATAGTTCCATACCTAGGGCTCAGTATTGGTCTCTGCTGTTGGTAGATCTGGCACTCACCAGCAGATGTGGCCATGTCGGGCTTGGTGAGTTGAAGGCTCTACTGATGTACCCATGCACAAACCCCATCTCTACCACCATGACTACTTTGTTAATTGGAAAATGACAAGAATGGCTGGGAAGAAGTCTTACTTCCCACAGAATGGATCATCCTATTTACTTTATTACTGAATTCTTCTTGAGCTGAAGTTACCTTTTGATGAGCATTTACATGGGACCTAAGTATCTTTACATCCATTGACCATTTGGAGATATCTAGCCACATACTACTTCCTTTTATGTCTTTCTCAACAATTTTCTAACCATTCCATCTTCCCAAGTCTCTGCCAATTGAGTTATCTTACTGGTTACAGCTCATGAGTCAGTGAATAATCACAAATCTGGACATTTCTCCTTCTAAACAAATGTATGACCATGAGGACTGCATAAAGCTCTGGCCTACTGTGAAGATTTCCCTTTGCTGGCATCTTTCAGGGTTGTCCCAGATACAGGTCGTTGTGATTCAGTTGTTCACTTCTGGATGGTGCCTATATAACATGCAGAACCATTAGTAAACTGGGACCTTGTCATCTCTTCCTCAGTCATCTGATGATAGAGCATACCCCAAGAAGCTCTAGGTGCATGCTTGGCAGCAGAGGCCACTCATTGTACAGGAGTGGAAACCATAGGTATCTGGGCAACTTCTTGTGTCCTCCTCTGCAGAACTTTCTCCTGTTCCTGGCTCCCAACACAAATCTAGCAGCTTTCTGAGCCATTTGGTACATTGGCTGGTGTAACACACCCAAGTGAGGAATCTGCTGCTTCCAGAATCCTAATAGGCCACTAAATGTGCCTCTTTCTTGGTAGTGGGAGTGTCTAGGTGCACTGAACACCACTAGACTCCTAAGAATCTCACTGAATTAGAAGGCCCCTAAATATTAGTTGGGTCTGTTTCCCCTCCTCTGATGCTCATATGTGTTACCAGTGGGTCCAAAGCACTTGTTACCTCCTGCTCACTTAGTCAACAAAATGTGTACTTTTGAGCACTAATATACTTCATGGAAGACACAGATGTCAAGATCCCTTCTAACTAAGTTATGACAGGGATGGAGCAATAATATATCCTCAAGGTAAAACTTTAAAGGTATACTTCTGGCAGTGTTAAATAAAGTAAATTGCTTCTGGTAATATTTATGAACAGGTGCTGACAAAAGGGCATTTGCTAGATCAGTAACTGCATACCATGTACCAAGAGATATGCTCATCTTCTCAAATAAGGATGCCACTCAGCCACCTGCGACCTTGCTGCCTTCTCTTCACTGTTCTCCACACTGTTTACATCTAAGCTGGAAACTGCTCTGCAGACTTCTGATTTCTTTCTCATATTCAGATGCTTTTTTCCTCTGCTCTCACCCTCTTAATCTCTTGTTGTAATAAGCAAAGTCATTGTCGTGCTTGGAAGCAGCCTTTGCTGCTGCTTAATGAATAAATCTCACCTTGGGCGTTATGCAATTTATCTCTAGTACTAGAGATTTTCTTGTCCTTCTCCTCCTAGAGACTCTCCATATGCACATGTGACCTCTGCAGCTGGGCTATAAATGTATATTATCTATCCTTTTTTAATCTATATGAATTAGAATGAAATTATACACATTATATTATATACCGGCCACAGCTGTTGTACACTCTGTCACAGCTTTTGGTTTTGATTAAGCTGCACAAGCAATCCATGTTTGATATAGAAAATGACAAAATACAGATGCAAAAGTGAAAAGTCAAAGGCTAAAGGAAACTTTAGTTTCCCACCACAGATATTTAATATTTTATTATAGAGTCTCCTTGTTTTCCCAATGCTTGTATAGATAAATAAAAACAGTAAGTAGAAAGGGAGGGATATGTATGTATGTGTGCATGCATATACCATTTTCTATCTTCTTGCTGATAAAAACATTTTGGGGGTGGAGGTGAGACACAGTTTTGTTTAGCTCAGACTAGCCTCAAATTCATTATGTAGCTGAGATGGGTCTTGAGCTCATGAGTGCTGAGATTACAGACATGCACCACCACAGGTACCATCACCCTTGCCTTCAACTCCAGTGTCTAATAATGGGCTACTGGGACAATCCCTCCATCGTCTCCTCTAAAGGAAGGGTGTCTACAAAACAGTATGACAGTTTCTAGAAAGAACCAGAGCCATGACTACTGAGGGACCATCTGCAATCTTACTTTCCATTCTTCAATCATTGAACACAAATAACTACAGCCATCTTGTGGCAAATATTATTTGAGGGTTCTTTACCCCACTTAGATCATATAGTCTCCAAATAAAAGATACAAAAACCTTTATACTTATAACCCTTAAAGCACCAGAGTTGAGCATATATCAACCTTCTATGCTATTTTGTCTACTTCCCTGTCAGTAACCCCAAAATATCACTTGCCATGTTCCTTCTAGGCCACTCCTACTACCAGGCTAGTCCTCATGGCCTTGAACTCATAATCCACCTACCCCATGGGGCCTTCCTCATCCTCTTTCCCTGGGAGTCTCTCCTCAGACCCCAAGCCTAGGAGCTGAAGTTCGACCTACCTCTTTTCTGCCCAGCTACAAGCTGTAGGGGTCTTTATTAACCAATCTCAGAAAGCAGGAAAGAGATGGTAGAGACAATGTAATTATAATCCCAAAAAATATTGTAAAAAGTTGAACCAGGCTTTATGGCCATGTGCTCCAGAGACTAGGGACTTGTATTAGAGCACACCAAATATTGATTACCCCTTTTCTTTCAGGCTGAACATCTTAAACATTGAAAATAACAGTCTTTAGACAAGGCCATATCATTTTACCTAGCTCTCCTATTTTAGTTGAACTAGTGTAATTGCTAGTAATTTGGTTTCACAGTAAGTTCAGCTTTTTATCAAAGATTCTTGATTGCCTGTTCGGTGGACCCAAAAAATGGCCAGTCAGGACATTTATTGATCATCTAAAATTGATTACCTTACTACTCCTTGCTAATATCAACCACTGTCAAAGCAGGACATCTTTCACCCTCCCCTTTGGTTTTTCGAGACAGGGTTTCTCTGCCTGCCTCTGCCTCCCAAGTGCTGGGATTAAAGGCATGCACCACCACTGCCCAGCTCACCCTTCTTCTTGTCCATCCCTTTTTGTACTGTGACTAACCCAGCTTCAAAGTTGGTCATTGAACTCATTTCTTGCACATGCCCTCTTCATTTGAAGACCCAATAAAAGCCAGAGAGGTAAGAGGACACTCATTCATTGTTTTATTGTTCCTTTTCACTGACCAGTCAAACACTAGGCTAGAAGAGTTGCAAGACTCTGTTTCCAGTACTGAGCAGCAGAGGCAGAATTGGGTGCTCAAAGTAATTATCAATTATATAGCATGAGGCAGTAGTTTCAGCTACTGGAGACATTGCTCTGAACAGACATAATCAGCATCACTTGAGAAAAATGGGAAGAAATTCTTAATAACCTAGAAATATTGGGGAATAAAAACAAATAAGAGATTAGAGCAGTGATGCATTTGAAGAAAATCAAATTTAAAAAGTAAAATCAATAATTGAGTTTTTAAATTGACTTTTATTTCTTTTTTAAAGATTTATTTATTTATTTTATGTG
>NW_022196904.1:192717316-192734642 GCF_008632895.1 Mastomys coucha
TTTTTTCTGGCTTTCTAATTTTGATTGGAAAACCCAAAAATTACTTTTAGAATTTTGTTTTGTTTTTTGAGACAGAGTTTCTCTGTACAGCCCTGGCTGTCCTGGAGCTCACTCTGTAGACCTGGCCTCAAACTCAGAAATCCATTTGCCTCTGCCTCCCAAGTGCTGGCATTAAAGGCGTGCGCCACCACTGCCCGGCCCAAGCTTTTCTGACTTTGGTCAGAATACCTATGAGCTATCCAGAGATCTTTTAGAATTTTTACTAGCAGGGAGAGCTGTCTCAACTAGAGAGTTTTTAAGAATAGCAAGAAGAGGATGTCTAGAGCAGAGCAGAACAGCACACACACACACACACACACACACACACACACACACACACACACACGAGAGAGAGAGAGAGAGAGAGAGAGAGAGAGAGAGAGAGAGAGAGAGAGAGAGAAAGCATAGACTAAAATGCTGTCTCAAGCAGACTGTAGAGCCAAGAGCTTTCTATAGAGAGCTGTCTATGGAGCCTTCTTGAACAGAACATAGGCCATCAGCTTGGACCCATGATCTGACTTCTGAGTTGTTTTCGATGCTCCAAGATGCCCCTAGCTGAGGCTGGTCCTTGGCAGACAGCATACATCCAACTCTGTCTAATGCTCAAAGAGGAGCCAGCTGAGAACAGATTTTGCATTCCACATATACTTGTCATCCTTAAGTCTCTTTCAGGTCTCAGGGTATACTTTGGATAATTTAAATAGAGACATGAGGTAGATGTTGCTTTACAGAGGAAATCTATCTTCTAAATGATAATGTACAACCAAAAAGGTAGATTTAAAAGATGTATCAATGCCACAGTTCTCACACATACAAAGGACAGAGGCCTCAAATACAGAAAACATCCAGGAAAAGTGGCCTAAAAGCACTGTGATTGCAGTTCTTAGATGAATGGCTATACTGGGCTAGTCTAACCTCAGAATAAAGCTGGGTTTGCCTCTGGGTAAGCTAACTCAGAGGAAGGCCACAGCTGCCTTGATGCGGGACCCAAAGGGTTCATTTACTAGCCCTGACTGCTATCTGTCTCAGGACTAAGACATCACTTTAGAGAAATCCATTTAAGCTTCATTTTTATGCTATGTATTTGGGTGTTTTGCCTGCTTATATCTGTATACAGTACCTGCAGAGGCCAGAAGGGGCATCAGATCCCTTGGAACTGGAGTTACAGGAGATGATTAGCTACCAGGTGGTTTCTGGGAATGGAACCTGTGTCCTCTGTAACAACACCCAGTGTTCTTAAATGGTGTCCTATGTTTCTAGCCGCTTTTTTAATTTATAATTTATTTTTATACATTTTATATAAAATAAATCACATTACTTTCCCCCTTCCATGTCTTTTCTCCATCCCTTCCCAAATTCATCCCTCCTAATTTCTTCCTTTTAAGTATGCACTAATATATGAATAAAACATGCTGAGTCCATTTCTGTTGGTTGTGTGTATATGGTTTTAGGGATGAACACTTTGCATTGAATATGCAATGGGGAACTCATCCCTGCCTGAGGCTAATTCTCCTATTAAAGAGAGAGAATTCCTCTCTTTAATGAGCAACAGAAATCTGACTCCAAAGTGACCTAGGCAGCCTTGGATAGTAACAGTATCTAGAATACAAACCATGGGGTGGTAAATACCTCAGTTAACACTCACTGATGCCATGGCCCTGAAGTTCTGTAGATACAGGGAACTCTATGGACATTTGCCTCCCTTGGTTCCATGAACCTTCGATCACACCCCACTGACCATTCTCACCTTTGATGACTTTGAAATCCTGAGATTCCTGCCCCCACTTTCTAGGCTTGTGCTACTGTGCCTGGCTTAGGTGGATTCAACTTCATTTAATGAGTCATGACAATGATGGGATGAGTAAGATGAGCACTCACACTTAACTATATTGCAGAACCATTTATCTCTGCGAACCTGGATTTCACCATCTGTAAAATATGAACAGAACTCTGCCCTAGTCCTTTGATGATTTGTAATACACTCAGTGGAAGACAGTGGAGGTTAAGGCAGGAGGGCTGGATTTGATGGAAGACTTTTTCTGTTACTGGAGTTAGTACCAGAGCCTTTATCCTGGTTACCCTAGCAAGACATACTCTGTCACTCATTCTAAATAAGCCAATTAAAAGAACTGTGACATGCCTAACTATAATCCACCTTCTAGAGGCAAGGTGGGCAGATCTCTCTGATGTCCAAGGACAGCCTAGTCTATATATTGAGTTCCAGACCAGCCAGAGATTCATAGTGAGACTATTCTTTAAAATAGAGAAAACAACAAAAAAGGACAAAAAAGAAAATTATTAATGAAAATTGAAATATTAACATACTTATTCAGTGACTAATTTGGAACAGTGATGAAGATATAAGGTAACTAATCCATTCTTGGGGTCCTAACAGGTTTAGATACAACCCAAGAGATATTCATAGCTATGAAATCTAACCAAGTCATATAATGAATTTTTCCCCATCTGTAAATTCTTCTCAAATTCTCAGTTTCTTTCTTTGAATTGGGGTATTTAGATAATAAGTTAATATCTATTCAGCAGAGACGTTTTCTTTTCTTTTCTCTTTTGTTGTTGTTTTTGTTTGTTTTGTTTTGTTTTTTTCAAGACAGGGTTTTTCTGTGTAGCCCTGGCTGTCCTGGAACTCACTCTGTAGACCAGGCTGGCCTTGAACTCAGAAATTCACCTGCCTTTGTCTCCCAAGTGCTGGGATTAAAGGCATGCACTACCACTGCCCAGCTATTTAATGTTTATTATATTATCTTCTATTAAGCATTTTAAAACTAACATTTTTAAAATGTGTTGACAAAACAGGACACATTATGGACACATCTTCTACACCTAGACTTGAACATAGGAGGCTGACACATGATAGTCAAGAGTTAAAATGTAGCCTTAACTAATGACTGACATTCAAGCCAGGCTAGATAACAAATAACAGCATCTGAAGGGACCAGGAACTACCCACTGTGGGGCAAGTGGACCATGACACCAGATGAACTGGTAAAGTTGAGTGAGCTTAGAGATTTAGATAGGCAGGAATCAAGCCACTCCCTACCCATTTCTGAACTTGCACTGGAACATGTAAACATGACACCCCACTGAGATGACCATGGCAAACAGCCATGTAGGGCAAAGACCTGGAGTCCTCCCCCATGCAAATAGAGTATCACTAATATCTCAAACTGAGCCAATAGGAAACACCTACACCTAAATCCCACCCCATTCCTCATTGTTTATATAGTCCTTGTCCATATGGAATAAAGCACACAACTTATTTCACTGAGGATCATCTGAGAGTGGCTGTTTTACAGAGCTGTAACACTTGAGGAAGAAGTTTCACCCAAGCATTCATTGCTAGACGTTGGATCTGGCTGGCTGGCCAGACTCACGCCTCTGCCTCAGTAGTGGGACCCTGGTACAGGCCAACATACCTCTTTGATTCTCTTCCAAGAGCTGTAACCCTGGCCAGACCGGAGCCCCATGAAACAGTTCTGCTTCACCCTTCAGATAACAACCTACCAGCCTTTCACATACATCCTTACTTGAAAAGCATAATCACTCGCTGACTGATATTTAAATAAACAATGATATTTAAATAAACAACTTATATGATAGGTACCCCATTCTATACACTGAAGCAGAACCTACCACCTAGTAAAAGCACAATGTAAGATGAACAGAATATAATGGACTAATAAACTTCCATGAATGAATTTACTGTATATACAGTGTCTTAGGGTTTCCATTGCTGTGAAGAGACAGCATGACCAATGCAACTCCTACAAAAGATGATGTTTAATTAGGGCTGCCTTATAGTTTCAGAGGTTGAGTCCATTATCACCACAGCAAGAAGCATGGGCATGTGTAGGCAGACATAGGGCTAGAGGAGCCAAGGGTTCTATATCTTGATCTGAAGGTAACCAGGAAGACTTTCCACACTGGGTGGAGTTTCAAAGCCTATGCCTACAGTGATGCACTTCCTAAAACGGCCACACTTACTCCACACCTACTAATAGTGCCACTTACCATGAGCCAAGCATATTCAAACCATCACATTTCACTCCCTTGTCCCCATAAGCTTGTTCAAACACATGAGTCTATAGGGGGCCATACTTAAACATAGGACAACGCAAATTACATTGAGTCCAACTTCAAAAGTACCCATAGTCTATAATGGTCTCAACAATGTTAAAAAATCCAAACTTCAAAGTCTCTTCTGAGACTCCTGTAACTCCTAACTATAATACCTCATAAAACCAAAATGCAGGTCACATATTTCTAATATATCATAGTACAGAATATGCATTACCATTCCAAAATGTCATAGTGAGAAAATACTGGATCAAAGCAAGACAGAAAACCATCTAGGCTAATTCTGAACTGTACATCCACACATGATATCTAACATGTCTGATAGCTTTGTTGACTGTAACAAATTTCTTTCTCTGGGCGGAAGAGATGGCTCAACAATTAAGAGCACTGACTACTCTTCCTGAGTTCAAATCCCAGCAACCACATAACAAGATCTGTAACAAGATCTGATGCCCTCTTCAGGAGTGTCTGAAGACAGCTACAGTGTACTTACATATTTTATATATATATATAATAAAATATTTGGGGTTTTTTTAGAGACAGGGTTTCTCTGTAAACCCTGGGTGTTCTGGAACTCACTCTGTAGATCTGCCTGCCTCTGCCTTCCAAGTGCTAGGATTAAAGGCGCGTGCCACCACCGTCAGGCTGAAGCTCATTTTTATAATTCTTAGCTACCTCAATATATTCTTTTAATCTTTGGATTTTTTTTCTTCTTTATCTTAGCAACTCCAAGGCTTATTATTAAACTTTTTTTTTGGTTTTGTTTTTGTTTTTGTTTTTCGAGACAGGGTTTCTCTGTGGAGCCCTGGCTGTTCTGGAACTTACTCTATAGACCAGGCTGGCCTCAAACTCAGAAATCCGTTTGCCTCTGCCTCCCAAGTGCTGGGATTAAAGGCGTGCACCACCACTGCCTGACTCCAAGGCTTATTATCAAGTCATACCCCAAACTAGAAATATTGTTAAGCCAACATCTTTTTTCTTGACACCAGACTTTGTCGGTCCCAACCTCTATTTGGATTACACATATAACTACCTCCCTTAGGAAATAAAATATCTGGATCAAATTTAGTTGTTGATGTCTTCTGTGAAGGAGACAACCATTTTCCACTATTATCTGAGTCTTATTTTTAACTCTTCCTTTCTCTTTTGTGATCCAGGACTTTTCTTTTTTGTCTATTGACCAAATCATTGTCTCCTTCTTTAGTATCTTTCTGACTAAGGCTCATTCATTAGTCCAGCTGTCTCTGTTCTTTCAGGTTTGTGAAGTCCCTCATAAAATTTATATCGCATCCTTATATTTTGCATAGTTGAGAAATCCTGTAAAGGAGAGCTCTTACACTTACTTTTATATTCTTGAACTTCCGTTGAACTCACGTTTTCAGAGTTCTTTCCCACAGCCTTAAGTGGTCCTGAAGGTCATAGCATCACCATATTGATGAGGATCACCAGACACATTTTTGTTTCCTGGAATCATGCTATTTCTGATTATCATGGAGTCACTGACCTTAGCAGAGAGACCATTCCCCTCAAAGAGGAACATGAAGTAAAATATGTACACTATTATACAAACAAGTTTTATGACTATGGCAACCATCAGCACTCAAGGAGACCCACATCCTGCTGGCTCTGCTCCAGGGATGGAAACAATGTCATACTTTCCCTCTGCGATCATCTAAGACCTTGAAGCCTCTCAAGAGTGCCAAGCATCAGCTGCTCTCCTTGACCCCTTTATGTCTTCAAAACCAATACCACCTGGGGGATTCTTAAACATTACCAAGTCCAACTGCAATACAAGGTACGACCTTGGTTATTTCTGAAACATAGCTTCTTTGTACTCTAAGAAAACACTTCCCAGATTTCATCTCAGTAATGCTGGTCTCTTCTTAATCACTGTTAATTTCTTAGCTACAGCTAACCAGCATCAATTATCCCAGTAGTCTCTTCTATAATATCCTTCCTTTAAGGCTATGATGAAAAAGAGAGATTTTTTTCTTGAAACTGAAGACAACTATGATGTTTAAAGTCTTTATCAAATCATTCTCATGAATAGTGTATTTCTATTGTCTGAGTTTCTACCTTCTGACATCAAGATGATATATAGGCTTTAGACTATTTACAGGGCTAGATATATGGTTGTGCAGTGAAGACAAGTTCATTCCTAGGATCAAGGTCAGATTTTTTTTCTTTACAACTTCCTGTGATTCCTGCTACAAGATCTAAGGGTCTAATATTCTTGAGAACATGCATGTATATGCACACACACACACACACACACACACATCACAAAGACACACTGACATTACATAATTAAAACACATTGTTAAACAAATAAATTTTTATTCACAAAAGTTTTTCTTGTGTAAGCATTCATTCCTATAACTCAGGTGTTAAGGCTTATCTAGAGTTTTTTTCATTATGAAGTGGCTTGTGTAACAGAAAGCCAGCATGTAGGCTTTAAGTCAGAAAAATCAATCCTTTTCAGTTAGTAGGATTTGGGAAGATTTAGAAAATGCTGGCGTGCTGGAGAAAATACGTCACTTGAGTACACCATTTCTAGTTCCCAGTCTCTGCCGTTCAGCTTCCAAATATTTTCTGTGGCCCCAATCGATCAATAGCAGTTTGATTACAATAAATTATTGTTACTTGCATTGACCTGGGATCTCAGTAGACCCCATAACACAAAGGCTTTACCACATTGCTTACATTCATAAAATTTCTAAGCATTATGAATACTTTAATAATGATGAAGACTATAATAGTGTGTGTGCAAAGGCTTCACCATACTAAATACATTCATAAGGTTTCTCTCCAGTACAAATTCTTTCATGATGATGTGCAAAAGCTTCACCATATTAAATACACCCTCAGGGTTTCCTTTCAGTATGATTTCTTTCATGCCTTTGAAGATGACTGTGATGTGCAATGGCTTTACCACAGTGGTTACAATTCATAGGATTTCTCTCCAGTATGTGTTCTTTTATGTACTTGGACACGGCTGTGTTGTGAAAAGGCTTTACCATAATGGTTAAATTCAGGGTTTCTCTCCAGTATGTTTTCTTTTATGTACTCGGAGATTGCTGTGACATGCAAAGGCTTTACCACACTGACTACATTTATAAGGTTTCTCTCCTGTATGAATTCTTCCATGAACTTGAAGATGACTGTGATATGCAAAGGTTTTACCACATTGATTGCACTCATAGGGTTTCTCTCCAGTATGTGTTCTTTTATGTATATGAAGAAGATTATGAGAAGGAAAGGCTTTACCACATTGAATACATTCATAAGGTTTCTCTCCAGCATGTTTTCTTTTATGTACTTGTAGGGTACTGTGACGTGCAAAGGTTTTACCACATTGATTACATTCATGAGGTTTCTCTCCTGTATGAATTCTTTTATGCCTCTGAAGATGACTGTTACATGCAAAAGCTTTACCACATTGATTACACTCATAGGGTTTCTCTCCAGTATGTGTTCTTTTATGTATTTGGAGATCACTGTGAGTTACAAAGGCTTTACCACATTGATTACATTCATAGGGTTTCTCTCCTGTATGAATTCTTTCATGCCTTTGAAGATTACTGGGATATGCAAAGGCTTTACCACATTGGTTACACTGAAAGGGTTTCTCTCCAGTATGTATTCTTTTATGTACTTGGAGATTACTGTGGCCCGCAAAGGCTTCACCACATTGAATATCATCATAGGGTTTCTCTCCAGTATGAATTCTTTCATGCCTTTGAAGATGACTCTGATATGCAAAAGCTTTACCACAATGAGTATATTCAGAGGGTTTCTCACCAGGATGACTTGTTTCATGCCTGTGAAGATAATTGGCACATTTAAAAAATGCTTTAACACATTCATTATACTGATCAATCATTTTATATGAATAAATTTTACAATTTGATCTAATCATGAAGAAGAATCAGATCTTAAAGTTTTATTCCTTTTTTATGTTCATGGTGTTCTCCTTTGTTATGGGTTGTTTTACATTTTTGAAGATACTTATAATGGTAAGAGCATTTATTACATGGCTCACATTTATAGCATTATTTTTCTATGTAAATTTTTTCCACACATTTGAAGAGAACTGGAAGAACTCAGAGCTTTACTACACTGATTTCATTTATAATTTTTCCTATAGTGAGTCATACCAATTTGCAAATTGAACTAGGACAAACAGAAGAATTTCCACGTTTGTAGCACCAATAGGAATTTTCTGCAGTGTGAGTATATGGATATTCCCAATAAAGTTGGAAAACTGGTGTGGTCCATGAGTTGCCTCCCAAACCACAGGAGCATTGATTTCAGTCAGACAGGAATAGTTTATTGAGTATGCACCCCAGGACTGATTGATCAGAGTGACAGGTCATGCTCGGGAGCTGAACCATGAGATTGAGTTAAGATCCTACAGGGCTTTTTAAGCTTGAGATCTATAAACATCTGTGCCAAGTCAAGACTTAGGAATAAGGGATTTCCTTAGCAAAATGTCTTTGTTATACATTTATCCTGCTCCCATTGTCTGGGGAATCCAACTATGCCAGGAGACTTATCTTGTCTAACATTCATGTCTAAACTTGCCAACTAGGAGGTCAATTACACACATACATGTCTCTTTCTGCCAAGTAGGATCTCAATTCCTAGGGAGGTCTTGAGAACTTAAACTTTATTCAACACCTACTCAAAATGAAAGTTTTATAATAGTTGCAGGTGTTTCTCTTATGTTGGGGCCCATCCTAGGGGCAGCTTATAAAGGCAAATACCATAAACGCTTATACCCAGGTGCAGAAAATGTTGCTGGTTTGGGTCCAAGCTTATACAAAGCAGTTCTAACTGACTTCTCTTGTGATTGGCTTCCAAGAGCACAGACTATAACAGAGTATCAATCAATTTGGGCATGAGAAGGTTTCCTAGTAACAACAGGAAAAAAAAAATGAGAAATTTCCTTATAACATTAACAATAGCACAAAATGTCACACTAACCACCCACCTATGCCTTAATATTTTACCTAGGCCTTAACAAAAACCAATTAATTGCAAACTTGTATCACATTCAGAACGTCTACTCATATTGGATACTACTACTACATATCTTCTCATTGTTCTGGGAGAAAGAGAGGTACCTTACTTCTTTCAATAGCCCTGTGCTCACATGGCTTGTATCCACTGTGACATATGATAATCTTATTTAAAGAAGAGTAACAAATGAAAGGGTTCCATGTTGCATTCACATAGTTTGACTTTTTAGTCTTCAAAGACATGTGGTATAGCAGTGAGGTTTCCACCATAACATTTTGACTCTCATACATTGCCCCTGTCATCAAACTTAGCAATGTTACTTCACGTATATGAGAAAGAGCAGCTTTACTATGGACTATTTGCTTATTAGAAGGTTGTTAGATAGACATATACCTATCACCTATTCAGTGTGTATACCTTTTGCAATATGGAAGTGGTAGGACATTAAACAAATTGGAAGTTATACAGCATAGCTCTATGATTCTGTTAAGGCATTTTTTCCTTCTTTCTTTGAGGAATGCCTTGCAAATACATTGGATATCTGACATTGAGGTACATAGTTTTGTGAGAATTTAATTGTTGTAGAAAATTTTTAAGATTTTATTTATTTATTTTATGTATATGAGTACATTGTAGCTGGACAGATGGTTGTGAGCCACCATGTGGTTGCTGGGATTTGAACTCAGGACCTTCAGAAGAACAGTCAGTGCTCTTAACCTCTGAGCCATCTCACCAGCCCTGTTGTAGAAATTCTTAATCTTCATCTGGGGTTTCTATCCCACCTTAATCATTCAAATTATGGATAAAAGACATATAACTTTTATTATTCCTAATAAGCCTTAAACAGCACATGAGCTGGGCACAAATCTTTACGCTATTAGAGTTGGCCTGGTGCTGCAGTATTCTAATGATAATGCTGGTTCCTCAGGATCTCATTTTCCCATACACAACTGAGTCCACATGTAGACCCAAGGGCTTAGTGATCCTTGCCTTGGAGGTCGAAGGAGAACCATGAGGAGTTGAAGGTGAATGGAAGAGAAGCCTCCATGGGTTAGGGGAGTCATAATAATGTGGCCCTGAGGCCTGGCCAATTAGAGTTAAGAGCAGCCCAAATAAAACACAGTAATAACTCCAGGTTGTCAATAGAAAAATGACTACTCTTTAAAGAAGGGAGAAATAAATAGAAATTAATATAAATGCTTTTAAGCACACATGGATAAAAAAATAAATAAATCCAGGTCTTTGATCTCAATGTTTACAAGACAAAAGCAAGAATAGTTAGATGTCTTGTGAATCAGGCTAACTTAATCTACAAACAAATCCAGGTGCGTTCAGGCTATATTCAAAAAAAACCCTATCAATAAATAATAAGAGTTTAAAATTGTTTTATCAAAATAAAGTGGTTATAAATTCAGTGGTTATAATAATATTACAGAGATCAAAGGAGAACAGACCTAAATAAAAAAGAAGCTGCTAAATTAGATCAATCTATATTTTTGATGACTTTGGGTTACTGGACCAAAGGGATGCTATTTTGGGAAAGAGACTCTGTACTGGCTGGTTTTGTGTGTCAACTTGACACAAGCTGGAGTTATCACAGAGAAAGGATCCTCCCTTGAGGAAATGCCTCCATGAACCCAGCTGTAAGGCATTTTCTCAATTAGTGATCAAGAAGGGAGGGATCCTTGTGGGTGGTACCATCCCTGGGCTGGTAGTCTTGGGTTCTATAAGAAGGCAAGCCGAGCAAGCCAGGGGAAGCAAGCCAGTAAGGAACATCCCTCCATGGCCTCTGCATCAGCTCCTGCTTCCTGACCTACTTGAGCTCCAGTCCTGATTTCCTTTGGTGATGAACAGCAGTGTGGAAAGTGAAAGATGAATAAACCCTTTCCTCCCCAATTTGCTTCTTGGTCATGGTGTTTTGTGCAGAAATAGAAACTCTGACTAAGGCAGGTTCTATATTTGTGTTAACAAACAAACAAACAAACAAACAGCAACAACAACAACAACAACAAAGGCTTTAGACTCCTTCTAAAATAATAGGGATCAGATTTCACAGTGAAAGACCCCTGAAGATCATGGCTGCAGACAAAGGAAAAAAAAATTCAGAAAAACCAAACAGGACAGGTAACATGATTTGCTGATCTCTCTACATGGCATCAGCCATAAAACTTCACCTATACATAGCCTATAAATCCTGTTGGCTACAGAGTTCTCAAAATTCATCATGACATCCTTTCATATGGCATAAGTAAAATTTTATATTACAATTTGGTTATTGATTGAACTAATTCATAAAAAGATAGTCGTTTTTACCTGCTCAAACAAAAGACAAAATATTAATCCTTAACTAATCTGTGCACCTTTCACATTTCATACAAATATCTTTATAAAACTAAACATTGGTTATAAGGTTAATATATTACAAAATAAAAGACCAATCAGTCAGCCCTGACAAAATTCACCCTTGGGGATGCTGAGATGGTGAGATGGTGAGATGGTGAGATGGTGCTGTCCACCTCCCTGCTTAATCCTATCTCAACTGCATCAAAGCTGTTTCCTCTAAGTCTAAAGACTTGCTTCCAAAACAGCTTCAGAAAAGACTGCTGATCCCAGATGACCTTGGCTCATCCAGCCTTTCCCACTGTTCAAGTCAGGACTTAAGGTAAGCCCTAAACTTTCTCAACACATAATAACTGGACAGCACATAAGGCCAGATAGCTTTATTTTTACTTACCCATTTTTCCAACTCCCTTTTGGTCACTCAAACAAAAAAATTATTCACCCCAAATCAACAAAAAACAATTATAAAAAGTCTGTAGTCCTAATCCCTTAAATTGGGGTGGACGGTTTCAGTCATTTTATAAACTATAGGTATGGGTTTTTTGTTTTGTTTTTTTGTTTGTTTTTTGTTTTTGTTTTTCTTTGTTTTTTGAGACAGGGTTTCTCTGTATAGTGGGCTGAACTGGAACTCACTCTGTAGACCAGGCTGGCCTCGAACTCAGAAATCCACCTGCCTCTGCCTCCCAAGTGCTGGGATTAAAGGCATGTACCACCAACTGCCTGGCAAAAGATCTTTTAACTATGAGACATGTCTGCTCCTGACAATATCCACTTCAAAAAAGATAATGAACATTGATACCTCTGTGTGGAGTTGCTTTAACTGTGGCAAGCTAGCCACTGGGCAAGAAATGCCCTAACTTTATCTGTCCAAAAAGGACATATGGGTGCAAAATAGTTTACTGCTATACTCTTCCAAGACAGAGAATATTTTATAAATATTATTTAAAAAATTGGGGACTATCCAAGCAGCAAGCTATCTCTGTCATTCCTATGATTTTTAAAATCTGTGTCTCTACACTTCCACATATTCAAATAATGTTTGCTCCTTTCAAATCTCTAATGGGGTTAAAAATTAAATAGTCATAGCATTACTGTAAACTTAAGTTGTTTAAGATTTAAAAGTATGTTCTAGGTCCACAAAAGTAATTTTAGGGGAGTTATACAAGTTAGGATAAAAATTGATTTGCATAGAAATCTCTAAACTCACCAGGATAAAATAGATAATAAAATACTTTCTCCTAAATTGCCAAATATAAACAGACAAGATTTTTAAAGTGTCACTTTTACTTAATAATTCAATTTCATAATTATTCCTAGGGTATATTGTTCAGTATTATTTAAAAAGGAGCCTTTTTATTTAGACAAAAAAGGGGAATTGTTGAGGTTTGGTCCTTGGCTATGTATTGTAATGCTAAATTCTATACCTGAAGGTCTAGGCCTATGAGTGATTTCACACACTTATAAGCTTTTATTGTGCAAACCTTATTCCCTGATTTAAAACTATTGGTTAAGCCGGGCAGTGGTCGCACATACCTTTAATCCCAGCATTTGGGAGGCAGAAGCAGGTGGGTTTCTGTGTTCGAGGCCAGCCTGGTCTACAGAGTGAGTTCCAGGATAGCCAGGGCTGCACAGAGAAACCGTGTCTCGGAAAAAACAAAACAAAAACAAAAACAAAAAAACAAAAACCAAAAACACCATCGGTTAAATAAAATTGGCTACTTCAAATTACTGGATGGATTAGAGGTAGGTGGATTTGGAGTGACCTGGTTGGGGGAGGAGAGATGAAAAGGAGGAAGAAGGGTTGAGTAAAGAGAAGAAAGCAGCCTTGTGGGGAGAGAGACCATGAGCACATGCTGGGAGAACCAGCAGGTATCTGGAGTGCATGGCTAGGGAGGCAGCTAGGCCAGCAGTTTAAACAGAAGAGTAGAGTAATTCCAGTAATTGTCAAAGCCAAATAAAATAACCATAGTCTGAGTCTCATTTATTTGTAAGTTAGTCAGGAATAGTTAAAATTAGTTGTACTACACTTAAAGCAGTGCTTTTTTATACTGTTGCTTTTCTTTAAAACTTCCAGGACACACTAAAATTCTTTCAGAGGCATATTTATATCAGCTTGCACATGAAAATTACCTTCCATGTCTTCTAGAACTTTGACAATGTTCTTCAATATTATGGTCTTCCCAATTGTAGCCTAAAATATAGTACCAGAAAATGTATGATATATTATTGGAAATTAGGCAAAATTCAAATTACTTTATTCAGTGAACCTTAGAACTATGGCCGATTTATTCTTCTCATTCTTCCTGATTCTCAATTGAAATTACAGCAGATCATCAATAACAAACATTTGTTCCCTTATTTTAAAAAGGGAAAGAAAATTCATAGTCTTACCTACAGCAGTGAGGTTCTTGTAGGTCTCCAGCATCACATCTCTGTAGAGACTCTTCTGGGAATGATCCAGCAAAGCCCACTCTTCCTGAGTGAAGTTCACATGCACTTCATCGTAGGTCACTGCATCCTAAAGTATCCCATACAAGTGTATAACAGAAAGCATGATACCAACAGCACTAAATGTATGCTTTGTTGACAATATATTCATACAATGCTAGTGCTTCCTTCACTTATTTTCTGACACAGAAGTTCTAATATGCCGGGCAGTGGTGGCACACGCCTTTAATCCTCACATTTGGGAGGCAGAGACAGGCGGATTACTGAGTTCGAGGCCAGCCTGGTCTACAGAGTGAGTTCCAGGACAGCCAGGGCTATACAGAGAAACCCTGTCTTGAAAAACAAAGCAAACAAAGAAACAAACAAAAAAAGAAGTTCTAATATATTAACCAAGTCATTTTATAAGGAAATTGAATAATGAGGTTCACCTCTGTGCCTTTTCAATAGGATAGAGCCTTGCACATGAAATGCCAATAAGCACGCGCGCGTGCATACACACACACACACAGAGAGAGAGAGAGAGAGACAGACAGACAGACAGACAGACAGACAGACAGACAGAGAAGCAAACAGGATCAACAGTAGTGAGCACACATCAGAGAAATTGTATGAACAACCACTAACAACAAAAATAATGGGCAAGCTAGGTGTGTTTGCTCCTGTCTTTAATCCCAATACTCAGGAGGCAGAGGCAGGTATATCTAATTTAGCTGGATGCCATCCTAGTCTATGTATGCTACATGTCCTAGGATAGCAAGAAGTACCTATTAAGACCCTACAAAAATTAATCAGGCAAACAAAAAAGATAGAAAGAACTCAGAGGTCTTTACTGTGCTAGGGACCTGCCCTGGCCTTTAGAGGAGACCTTTAGGGGAATGGTACTAGGCAGGGCACAGCGTCACTTGAAGGTCAGACTGATGATCTCTGGTTTGTAACTCTCTCTTACTGTATTGTGCTAATCAGGGCTGGTTTCTTTTCTCTCTGGCTCAAGGACCTCTTGCTGGCCAAGGGAGAGGCTTAGAACTTGTTAATTCTTCATGAACCAGAGAGAAAAGAGAAGAAAATCATTTTACACACATAACACACATAGACATACATACTCATACACATACGCACACTGGCTGAGTATCCCACGACTTATCTCATCAACTCTACAAGTGTTTACGCATACTTACATATACACCTATACTTATACATGCATGAATGTACATACATTTAGAGAAACAGACACATAGATATATAATTTGCTGGTTAGGGCTGAGCCCCAAATGCCACACACATACACTTGAATGGATGGGGCAGCGCCCCCAAGCCATCACCTTATTTCTTTTCTTTGACCTTTTTATACATTCTTAGACAAAAAGTCTTTAGAAAATTACCTCATAGATAAAATGTTACACAAAAAGGGGGTTACAGATAGATGCTGATAATAAGTTCAAAACAGAATTTCATTCTATAAGCTCATCGTAAGTTCAAAGCAACAGTTTCACGTGGCCTTGTTTTACCATAGTGCATACCTGTGGCCTCATCCTTGGACCTGACTTAGAATGAATGTTTTTCCTTGATCACAAATTTGTCCTAAGCTTATTTCTCCTCAGTGTAACTGTGAAAACTCATTGTATTCTTGATTATGTAGCCTTTACTTACTATTCTATAGGAAGTGGGCACATTCTATTCCTGATTCTAATTTTACTACATCTTTCTGACAAAACAACTAAAACCACCTCCTTAAATTTTCTTCTTAAAATATTTTAATCAAATCAGGAATTCTATAAAAATCATTAATTCATCTAAACATCATTAATTCGTGAAAGTTCATCTTCATGTTGATCTGCAGGAAATTTGCTCAATAGGTTAGGTTGATGCTCAGGAATCATAAGGCTATGTAATAGTGACCGGAAAGGCATATCAGCTGCAAGAAGCAATCCTGAGATGAAGTTTCTAAGGATTCTATATTCTCAGAGCTCACCTACCTCAAGCCATGCAAAATGGTGGGCCATCTCCTGAAATTTTACTTGCATGCTTTCCAAGCCCATCAGCTAATCATATAAAAAGAAAGAAAGCCAGGCATGTTGGCCCA
Source organism: Mastomys coucha (assembly GCF_008632895.1). Lineage (NCBI taxonomy): Eukaryota > Metazoa > Chordata > Mammalia > Rodentia > Muridae > Mastomys > Mastomys coucha. Next base: position 192,733,341 of record NW_022196904.1, read on the forward strand.
CATCTAATCCCAACACTCTGGAGCCAGAGACAGGTGGATATCCAAGTTCAAGTCTTGCCTGGTCTACATACCTACTTTCAGGACACCCAAGGCTACACAGAGAAACTTTGTCTTCAAAAATCAAAACAAAAAAAATTAAGAATATAAAAATGTTAGGGTAGCAAAATAGCCTAGCATTGAATAGCAATTGCTTCTACTGTATCTTATGTGATTTAGGGATAGAGAGTATAATGGTGAGGGCATAACAGCACAAGAAGGAAGCTGACTATAAAACAGAAGACACAGAGGACAGAAAATGGGTTGAGTCTATAGACACTCACATCTCATCTCCAATAAGGAATCTAGAAAGGTTCCTCTTATAAAAGCTGCCATAAGCTCCCCCAAAAAAGCCACAAAGGAGATACAAGTGTTCAGAGACATCACCCTATCTAGGAGCTTTTAACTCAATCAACTATACTTTGAACCTGCTCACTATAGGCTCTTAGTCATCCCAATAATCCTAATAGTCTACAACAGCCTGTACACATACTGTTCAAATGCCCATAGACTTTTTTGACACTCAAAGCAATCTCTTGATCTCCACATCTTGTAAAATCAGAAAGCAAATTACATCTTTCCAACATACAATGACACAGAAAATCCTTTGCAATTCCAATAGAGTGGAATGTGTGGAATAGTGGTGGAAGATTGGACCAAAACAAGAAACCCAACAGGGCAAACATCAAATCCTGTGCTTCTGTCTCAGACACATGAGGCTTCAGTTTCAAAGGGTTCAGATGGCCCTAACCCTGCAACTTCTCAGACATCTTTCAGTTTGGTTACCCTAACCCTTCCACTCCTTATATGCATCTCTCCATGACAGATTTCTCATAGCTTAGGTATCTTAACATCTTGTGGTCTCAAAATGCAACTCAGGCTTCATCCTCACAGGTTCACACAGTGAACTCTCAGTTTCCTCACTGGGGCTCTGAGTTTGCCAAACACAGACGGCTGGAACAATGCTAAACTGCAACCACAGAGGAATAATTTAAATTTTTGTATCTTACTTGCTTCCAGAACGAACACAATATGGGTGATACTGTCAAGTTTGGCTTCTAAATTGGGATGGAACCCACATGCTTGGACCACAGTTGCACCAGGTTTTATATGAAGTTCCTTCCTGGGACTAGGAATCACTTTGCCGGAGCTGGAGAGATGGCTCAGTGGTTAAGAGCACTGACTGTTCTTCTGAAGTTCCTGAGTTCAAATCCCAGCAACCACATGGTGGCTTACAACCATCTGTAATGAGATCTGACACCCTCT
>NW_022196904.1:192734711-192739384 GCF_008632895.1 Mastomys coucha
AAAAATGTTAAAAAAAAAAAAAAAAGGAATCACTTTGCCTACTCCTTCTATTAACCGAAGGCTTAGCAGGAGGGAGTGTTACCCTTGGAGCTTAGGCTTCGAATGTTTAATGGTGCTAATTTCCTTGATGATTTCTGCCTCTGTTTCAGCATTTGGCTGCCATCTGAAACTTCCCAGTGCTGTTTTTCTCTACAAGCCATAGACTTTGCATTTATTCCTACCCAACTTGTTGCTTTTTTTCACTGTAGTCCTCAATGAGTCACAACTATCCAACAGATTCAATCTACTATCTAAGAAATCAGCCCATTATTTTTTTTAACTTTACCTTATTCAGATCCTCAGGGCATGGCCAGAATACGAAAGACTTTGGGCCAAAAATATGATACAAATGACCTCTGGCTGAATTTATCATGGAGTCTACTTTCCACTGAAATCCTATGACTTCAATTTCTTCTGTCTGCATTACTATCAACACACTGATCTTCCAGGTACTACAGGAATAGCCAATTAAGTTCTGTGTGTATATGCCTTTCGCCATCTGAAGCCCTTATGTTTTCCACATTTCATCAAAAGAGAACATTTTCAGGTTCTGATTAGCAGCAAAATCACTTTTTGCCTTCCGTTTTTTGCTCTAACTTGCTACTCTGCTGCTGTGATTGAACCCTCTAACCAAACCCATCTAAAGCAATGAACAGGTTTTTTGTTTTTTGGATAGTTTTGTCAGGTCATAGTCCATCATTTGGGAGCTTAGGATAGAAACTCACACCAAAAAATGAAGGAAAAAAACATTGATAAACACTGTTTCCTGGCTTGCTCTCTTGCTCTCTTGCTCTCTTGAGCTATCTCATGCTCAGCTAGCTTTCTTATCCAGACCAGGCCCACTTAGGGATCCTGCCAACCTCAGTGGAAAAGCCTTCCTTCACACTAAGCCTTCCTCCACACAATCTCTCACTGGCACAGCATCCAGCCATTTTGATGACGGCATGGCCTCAAGTGAGGCTCCCTCAGATGACTATAGGCTCTAAAATTTTGACAACTGAAGCTACTTAGGACACAGAGACAATAATATATGAGAAAGTTTTAAAAACCCAAATCCAATGTCTTAACCATACCAATCACTTCAGTTGCAAAAACCCAAACATTGATGATTGCAACAACCAGAAGACACAGAGTTACCAAGAAATGAGAAGAGGCAAGTCTTTAGGATCAAGAAGAGAAAATTAAAATTGTTTCTCCACACAAAGTCCACAAACCAACAAAAATGTGAGGAATTCATAACATAACATATTAAACTTTCAGAAGACAAAAATCAGTGCTGTACATTTTCCAGAGATACAATATAATTAAATTATAATTAATAAAATCACACAACATAGATGGCACTACTGATAAAAGTAAACGCAAAGACAGACTTAAAATATAACACCGTCCTTTAAACAAGAACTGCAGGGGCTGGAGAGATGGCTCAGCAGGTGAGAGCACTGACTGTTCTTCCGAAGGTCCTGAGTTCAAATCCCAGCAACCACATGGTGGCTCACAACAACCCATAATGAGATCGGATGCCCTCTTCTGGTGCGTCTGAAAACAGCTACAGTGAATTACGCAGGAGCGAGCAGGGCAGGAGTGAGCAGGGCTGGTGGAGGTCCTGAGTTCAATTCCCAGCAGCCACACACATGATAGCTCACAGCCATCTGTACAACTACAGTGTACTCATGTTCTCATACACATAAAATAAATCTTAAAAAAAAACAAGTACTGCAGGATTATAGTCGAAATCAAAATTAAAGAAATCACTGGCCAGCAGTCACCTCACGCACTCTGGTTCACTCCTTTGCCAGTAACAGAAAATGGACTCGGGTGGAGGGCTATTCCAATGGAGAGATTCACTTAAAGCATACAAATGTTTCCAATAGAGAAAATAATTTTGACTACTAAAAGTATCTCATTCTTCTTCTTTTTTAACGTATCTCATTCTTTTATGATAAAGAAAAGGATGTCGCTGGGCAGTAGTAGCGCATGCCTTTAATCTCAGCACTTGGGAGGCAGAGGCAGGTGGATTTCTGAGTTCAAGGCCAGCCTAGTCTACAGAGTGAGTTTCCGGACAGCCAGGGATATACAGAGAAACTCTCAAAAAAACAAAAAAAAAAAAAAAAAAAAAAAAAAAAAAAAAAAAAAAAAAAAAAGGAAAGAGAAAAGGAAAGAGAAAAAAAGAAAAGGAAAAGAAAAAAGAAAAGGATGTCTATTGTAGTCACTTAGGAAACACTTTGTTTCCTATGATTGATGCTTGGATACATACCACACCAGTATGAGGAAATGCAAAATTTTAAAAACTAAATACAAGAAAAAAGACTTTTAATGAAAGTGTATATTTGTACTATATGTTTAAACAGCTTGTTTTGCATCAACTGCTTTATAAGTCATAAGCACTTAAAAAAAAAAAAACAAGTCTATCCCCATTTGTGTATGCTTATATGTATGAAAGAGAAGTTCTGTTCTACATCAGCTTCAAAGTTGATCAGGTACTCAATTCTTGCATAAGGCACACTTTGTTTGTAATTCCTCCCAAAATCCAGAGAGGTTGGAAGACACTCATTCACTAATCTCTTTTCCTTTGCACTGGCCAGACAGGGCCAGCATGAAAGGAGTTGCAAAACTGTCTTCCAGGCACAGAGTAACAGAAGCAGCAGGATTAGGTGTTTTCAAAGTAAGTCTTAACTACATACCATAAGGAATGTCTGAGCTTCAGGAGATGTTGCTCTAAACAGAAATAAATATGAAAGCTCTCGAGAGAAAGGAATAAAACTCTTTTTCTTTTTTTGCATTTAACATGTGATTGTCATTTTTTTCATGAGCCATTTTTTCATTAAGACCTCTGAGTTGTTAGAAAGCCAAAAAATCTGAAACATCTTTACAAGAACACTCATTCCTTGCATATTAAATGACAGATTCTCTTTGCAGCCTAAGTACAAAAATCAATAGCACCCTCCTTAAAAATGACGGCTGAGTAGATCTCATATGTCATTGATCAAGATTTTTTTTTAATTCACTTTACATCCCAATATCAATTCCTCTCCTCCCAATACCCCCTCATGCAAATCCTCGCCCTATTCCTCCCTCCTCATCTCCTCACGAACTACACCCCTCTCCCCCATCCCCTCCTCCCCATCCCCTCCCTCCCCACCCATCAACTCACTGCAGCACTAGGTGCACCCTCTCTCACTGAACCCAGTTAGGGGAACAGGATCCACAGGCAGGCAACAGATTCAGGGACAGCTCCCCCTACCCCCACTCCCCGCTCCAGTTGTTGTGCCAAGCTGCACATCTGTTACATATGTGCAGGGGATTTAGGTCCAGCCCTATAGTTCAGTCTCTGGAGGCCCCCAAGAGCCCAGGTTAGTTGACTCTGTTGGTCTTCCTGTGGAGTCCCTGTCCTCTGTGGGTCCCTCAATCCTTCCCTCAAATCTTCCATAGACTTCCTAAGCTCTATCTAATGCTTGGCTGTGGGTCTCTGCATCGCTTCCCATTGGCTTCTGGATGGAACCTCTCACAGGACAGTTATGCTAGACCCCTGTCTGCAAGCATAACAAGAGTGTCATTAATAGTGTTAGGGATCTGTTCTTGCCCATGTGATGGGTCTCAATTTGGGGCAGTCATCGGTTGGCCAAGGAATGAAATTCTTAATGACTGGGAAACATTGGAAAATAAAAACAAATAAGAGATTAGAGTAGTGGTATATAAAGAAAATGAAATTTGAAAAATAATACCAATAATTGACTTTTTCAAAAGATAAATATAATTGATAATGCATATAGGTATAATGACTTTGAAAAAGAACAGGCCCTTCCCTGGTAGAAGCTAAGATAATTAAGATAATTATAAGATAATAATGAGATACTCTTTTCCGTATGTGTAATGCTAGTTTCTAATATCTGTAACCGTCTCAGATTTCTGAACTGACTTAACTGTGTCAAAGGGGATTGCACATATCTGCATAGTACAATCTTTTAATTGGAAATTCAATATTCATTGGCTCAAGCTAACCTTATAAGTTGTATACCCATCAATCTAGTCTGTTTTCATTCATGTGCATGAATTAATAGATGCTGGGAAATTACAAAATTACTTACTCTGCCTAAGTCAGGTCCTTCTTCATAATGGTGACCCCTGTAGTTGACTACCTTAAACTTTAGTATGTGATCTAGCTCTTGTTTATGCTGTTTCACCCTGAAGTGTATACAGTAAATTGTTCTTCCTATTCTGGTCTGTTCTGCCATGCTCCACATACAAACCTTTTCCTGTTATTGCAACGGACAGTTCAATACATGACTCAAATGGGGAATTTTAAAACACTGTTGTGGTACATCTTTTTAACTAAAGAACTTGGGAAGTTTAATCAAGAGGAAAGCAAGGTCATTGCCCTAGGGAACAATGTGACCTGAGTCAACATAGCTTATCTTAGAAATATTTTTCTAAAAGGCTGAAGATGCAGCTGTCCTAGAATAAACATGTCTTTCCATGGAGAAATCACTGTACACAAAAAAATTTAATTAAGAAAAATGTCTTTAGCTGGGCCGTGGTGGTGCACGCCTTTAATCCCAGCACTTAGGAGGCAGAGGCGGGCAGATTTCTGAGTTTGAGGCCAGCCTGGTCTACAGAGTGAGTTCCAGGACAGC
>NW_022196904.1:192739404-192747633 GCF_008632895.1 Mastomys coucha
AAAAAAAAAAAAAAAAAAAAAAAAAAAAATGTCTTTAATGACAGGATGCATGCAGTGCAGGCTAATGCTTAAAGAGGAGGCAGCAGAGAAGAGATTTTGCATTCCACATTTGGTGTCACCCTTATTCTCTTTTAGGTTCAGGCCTCAGGTTATGTTTTGAATAATTTAAATATGGACTGGAGATGGCAAGTCTAGCCACTTAAATGAGAGATTTATACAGCAAAGATATTAACATAATTATTTCTTTTTTTAAAGACTTATTTATTATTATAATTAAGTACACCGTAGCTGTCTTCAGACACACCAGAAGAGGGGGTTAGATCTCATTACGGGTGGTTGTGAGGCACCATGTGGTTGCTGGGACTTGAACTCAGGACCTTCAGAAGAACAGTCAGTGCTCTTACCCGCTGAGCCATCTCACTAGCCCAACATAATTATTTCTTAAGTACACCAGTGCCCTGAACAGCAGGTTATTCTTGAGTAATAGGGTCCTAAGTGGAAGATCGTGGAAGATCATGGAGGATGAAAAAGATAGGAAAAGTAGAAGGTAGGAAGTATAAAAGCTAGGGACGGGAGGTCTTACACCAACTATGTCTTATGCTAAGCAAGCTTCTTAAGAATAGCATCACGTAGCCGGGCAGTGGTAGCCCACGCCTTTAATCCCAGCACTTGGGAGGCAGAGACAGAAGCAGGTGGATTTCTGAGTTCGAGGCCAGCCTGGTCTACAGAGTGAGTTCCAGAACAGCCAGGGCTACACAGAGAAACTCTGTCTCGGGGGAAAAAAAAAAAAAAGAAAGAAAAGAAAAGAAGAGAAAAAGCATCTTGTATACTACTAACAGGAAAAATGGAAAAAAATAGTAGATTTCTATAAAGTCAGCAGAAGTATCATACAATAGGACAAACTCAAGAGAAGTCTAATAAACAATGGTGCACAGCAGGACACAGAGTATCTCAAGAACATTACTGACCAAACCTATAGTGGACTTAGGACTGATAAGCCACAGCCCCATGTGGTAGGAAGAGGAGTTGGTTCAGGATGTGAACAACCCCTCCCAAAGATACCTTAGCCCCAGACCATTAACAGTTCTCACAAGCATATCCCTTGCTTTAGAGGAGCTCTATTTTACTCTCAATACATCAGGGCCTTAGAGAAAACTCTCAAGGCCTAGGCCTCAGTCTGGTACTGGCTCTGCCAAGCATGTTCCTGGGTTTCCTTCTCCATACATGAGGGCCTCATGGAAAGCCTTGTTGATTAGGCTAGCCCTCAACACAGCAGTGTTTTTCCTTTTCAAATGGTTGTCACCTGGTGTAGTCTTGCCTGTGTGGCAGAACTATGCTTTTCTCAAGAAGAAAACTGGGTCTTTATGGCACACCCGGCCTTAATGTTGGTTGTGACTCTGTAATGCCCCCTTGAGCAGCTTGCTGGAGGCCTGCTCTTTGATATGAGGATGGGCTTAGTTGTAAATAAGAGTTGTCTTCTTTGTTATGGTCTAGAGCCAAATTTCTGGATAATCCTCGTGAATAAACGTGTGCATCCTAGCATCCTAATCTCTAACAGCCCTGGTTAGCATAACTACTTATCTGTGGAGTGCTTTAGAAGCAGTCCTCCGTAAAGTAACTTCTACTTGGTGTTCCTTATTATCTCTTAAGCATTGGTATATCCTTTACATCATCAACTATACTCTTCTACATCACAGCTTAATATTGGAGTGCTACCTAACACATGAGAGGCCTTTTACAACCTCCACAAACTTAATATCTAAATATTAAATGATAAGAGCAGAACTTGTAAAAGACTCTAGAGAAACTAGGGCTCTCCGAGTTTGGCACCCTGCCAAGGATGTTTCTACATACAAGTCCCTGCTCCAAATGTTTTGCCCAGACACAGTCCCCATAGTGAAGTTTTTCAGTGACCACCGCCGGATCCAGCGAGTGACTAGGACCACAAGGGACCTCACAAGTAGCCGCATCTGGCTGACACTTCCCACCCAGCCCCCAGAGAAGACCCACCACAACAGCTCCCGAGGTTCAGCTGCCTGCTCCTCCCCACTGTGGGCAGTGACCCTGCGCTCACCATATCACGACTTCAGAGCGTCCCCTCACAGTACCCAGTAGAAGAGTTCAGAGCACAACACAGGGAAACATTCAAGACTGCTCAACCTCAGAGCGGAACTTCCAGCTTGACACCCGGAAGGATCCTCCTCCTTTTCTGACTGGCAGGTCCATCTGAAGGCTCTGATTGGCCAGTGAGTCTTGAGTGACTTGAGCACCTCGCTTAGGGTTAGAGTGCGCTGACAGGCACAGAGTAGCTTCCAGTCCAGGGCAAAAGCTTTTCCAGATATGCAGAGATGTGCATTTCAGTAGCATTTGTTCCTCTCCTCCAATATCCTACCTCCCTGTCTTCCCACCTAGCCCGGGGAAGGACCCACCACTCCAGTTTCCTCTGCTTAGCCACCTGCTCCTCCCTTTGTGGCAACTGATCCTGCACTCACTACCTTGCCACTTCAGCCTTTGCTTAAACTCCCCTCCGTACTCAGTAGGCACTTCCCCTTCTTCCTCCTGGAATAGGAGGATAGTTTAGCCCATTACTCAACTTACAGTGGATTTCTCAATCTGGTCCTCAAGTGGAAGGATGCCCAGGGTATTAACAATTAAAGAGAGATTTTAGGAAACAAAATATTTGTTTTTTGCCTTCACGCTGGGTTCAGGTAAACTGCAGCTATTTTTCACGTGGTAGGTATGAGACAACCCTTGGGGGGGGGCGGGGCAAAAGCAAGAAACAGATGACAAACACTGTGAAACACTATTGTTAGCGAGCATATCTTCCTGCTTGGGAAGGTGGAAAAACACAAAAACAAACTAAGAAAAAAAAAAAGTAAGGCCTTCATAGGTTAAAAAAGGAGTATAGTGAGCTTTGTTACATATGTTACAGGTATGTAATCATGCTAGAAAGAAAAAAAAAAAAAAACCAGGATTGGGACAAGTTAATGATCAAAGAATATTTATTCTAAGTTGGCTTTGAGTTCCTAGATCTGTGATCTAGGAATGTGGTCACAAGTTTTGGTGTGCACCATGAAAAGACAGGGTTATGAACAAAGAGTAAATAATTTTATTGTAAATATAAGAATAGAGAATAGATGATTAGCCAGTTGAGCTGAACAAGACTTCAAAAACAGTATGCAAGACAGACAATCTGTTTCTTAGTAAATACAAAGTGTTGTCAGCTAAGCATAGTTAAAAAATCTGTTAGTATAGACTTGGCTTGCTTAAACTTTGTTAATCAATGACAAAAGAATTGTTGCTTTGGGGTTATGATTAACTTATAGAGAGAAAAAAATAAATGGAAAATGTTTAGTTAAGTGTGAGTTTCAAAAGAAGAATATATAATTAATAATCCTGTTGCAATTTTCTTTTGTGTAATGTTTTTAATCTTTTTGAAGAATATTTTTGTGGTTGTTTTTACAAAATATGTAACTGTGGCTATTAGATACATTTCTCACACAGAGAACTTTGCCTTAGGTGGTATAAAAAGGTTAAGAGAAAACATAAAGTTGAAGTTTGCTCATTGGAGTTTTGCTCCATGCATAAAAATATGTATACATATGTCTTAGTTAGGTTTTACTGCTGTAAACAGACACTGTGACCAAGGCAACTCTTACAAGGTAAACATTTTATTGGGACTGGCTTATGAGTTCAGAGGTTTAGTCCATTATCATCAAGGCAGGGGCATGGCATTATCCAGGCAGCCATGGTGCAGAAGGAGCTGAGAGTTCTACATCTTCACCTGAAGGCTGCTGAGAGAAGACTGGTTTCCAGGAAGGTAGGATGAGGGTCTTAAAGCCCATGCCCACAATGACACACTTCCTCCAACAAGGCCACACCTCCTAATAGTCTCACTCAATGGGCCAAACATATTCAAACTATCACATTGTATACGATAAAAAGGTTGGAGCTTGCTTGTTGGGAGTTTGCTCCATTCCAAATGTGTATGTACTTATGCATGTATGCATGTATATAGTGTGTGATATTATCGGGGCTTGTCTTCCTTTATCCACTAAGTAAGTGAGTGTGTGTGTGTTTGTGTGTGTGTGTGATTCTTTCCTCCCTTTTCATTTTTCCTTCTCACTGGTTCCCTAAGAGTTCAAAGAGTTCCTTACTGTTCACAGGGAGTGCTGATCCCAGTGAATCAAGCTTTATTCCCTCAGAGAAAAGTCTGCTGAGTGATCAGTCATTGACTCTATGCCTCACCTCAGTTTAACCTGGGATGTCAAAGCTGGCCTTCAACATACTTGTAACCTTATCCCACCCCAGTTCAACTACCTGGACAGTCTCAAATGTTAACATTCATAAAATCAACAGTTATTGATCATTAAACTTGTTGGTGTCCAGATCCTTGTCCCCATTTTTTACATTGAAAAGCTCATTTGTTCTATGTCAGGATATACACCTTAAGTAAAAATCTAAAACTCATCCAAGTTTAAAATATTGGCTTCTAATTAGGAACTTTTTCAAAAATTAAAGCTAGAGCAAACAACGTTTAGAGAAGAAATGGATAAATTTTAGATAGATTAGTTTTCTACCCAGGTCAGCTCCTCATAGTGAATATAAATCAACTCATTAAATGTCTGGGATTGATCACAATTATGTTAATGTCTACTCTAAAATGTTTACCAATATTGCCAATGATTTTACCAAAAACTGATGTATAAATCATCAAGCTGATTCAGCACATTAACCAAGGGATTATGAAATAAATCTGAGTAAATTGTATTTATAACATTAGTAATAGATTATCCAGTGTTGCATGAGGCTCACAGGTTTAAAGTCAGCTTGAGTTACATTGCAAGACTCTATTTTTCAAAAATAACTTTAAAAAAAAAAACAGGATCAATGTTCAAGCTACTGAAGTGGCTGTATTCTTTTTTATTGATTGATTTAAGGTATGAGTGTTCTGTATGCGTATACACCTGCCTGCCAGGAGAGTTCATTAGATTCCTTTATAGATGGTCATGAGCCACCAAGTGGTTGCTGAGAATTGAACTCAAGACCTCTGGGAGAACAACCAGTGCTCTTAACTGCTGAGACATCTTACCAGCCCTGTGATAGTTTTCTTAAGTGAGGCTGAGAGGTAAACAGAGCCTTGGACTGAAAGGAAACCCCAAATCTATATTCTTCCTATGTCAATACTCAGACCAACTTATTTTTATCATACCCTTCCAATCAACAGTCTTCAAGGTCAGTTTTCCAGGTCACCTTTAACTGGTAGAGAAAGTAAAGGCTCTGTTGCTAAAATTTCTTCCATGGGGAATACGTAAACAATGTCTCCTTCTCCTAAGATCCTAACGACAAAATGAGGAACAAGTCTATCAATGTTTACCCTGAAAAACCAGTGAGTTTATTGGGCTTACTTATAGAGCAGTGGGTGAGGTGATATGAGCAGGACTGTGGGTGGATAGAAGGTCTGCACCAGCATAAATGACCATGTTGAATTGATGGAGCACCCTACCTCCTTTAAACCTTTCCAGACTATATACTCTAGCCCTTCCCCAAAGTTTCATGCAATTAGGGCAGAACTGCATACAGCTGGTTGGGAGGAGCAGTTGGATACTCAGGTGACAGTTCTTTGGCCCTCACCAACCTTCCTTCTATGAGAAAGAGTCAACAGTCAATAAACCCAGCTGTGGAGATCTTTTGCAAACATGCATAGCTCAACTCATGAGGATGGTGGCAGTATGGCTGGAAAGTAGTTCTATACAACAGGTTCTGAGGTGTCAAAGAATTAAGTTGCTAAAGGTCACATGGTTAGTAACTGGCAGAAGCAAATTTGATTCTGTCTGGCTACAAACTCATGCTCTCTCCCTGTGACATGAAGCCTTCCTGTAAATATAGAAAATAAAACTACAGCCAGTCTAAATCCCTTCCCAGCAAAGCATCTCCAACCTCTCAGTTGAAAACCATAGACAAATTCACATTCAAACTTCTTCTAAATCTGTACTCTCAAAACTGTGATGCTGTACTAACCTTCACAGTCACAGAAGCACAAAATAAATGCACTCGCTTCAGAAACAAGCAGTCTATGATGCCAGTGATTATGTAACCAACCTGACAACCTAGCATTTGGCAAAAAATAACTTTAGTGATCTAATATTCAAGAGAAAATTAAAGATCACTTCAAGTATACACAGGTCTTAAATTTCAAATTCTGTTCTTGCATTAAACTGTTCTATCGAGAAGTAATGTTTCCAAACCAAATTACCTCAGCTTCCTTTAGCAATAACTTCACTAAATTAAGATTTAATGTACTTTAGCTTTTAAAAAAGGTTGATATGAGAAGCCGCTCATTGTGTCTTCCATAAATCTCTATTAATTGTAGGTATCCATTGCATTGTGTTTCTTATAGAAGGAAGCACTTCCTACTAGTTTAATTCCAGAGATTTATTTTAAAAAGATATTTATTTATTTATTTATTTATTTATTTATTCATTTGTTATATGTAAGTACACTGTAGCTGTCTTCAGATATTCCAGAAGAGGGTGTCATCTCCCTACAGATGGCTGTGAACCACCATGTAGTTACTGGGATCTGAACTCAGGACCTTTGGAAGAGCAGTCAGTGCTCTTAACTGCTGAGCCATCACTCCAGCCCCAATTCCAGAGAATCCGAACCACATGGATCCTTTGGCAGCCATGGGGAGAAGAAAGAACCATAGGTTTTCAGTCTCTTTAGTCGAATATATCCTTGTCAAGAGTTGGGACCAACAATAAGAAAGACAGACAGACAGAAATAAAGAAAGAAGAAAACCAAGAGTTCTGAGTTCTCTGTTTAGTATGCCAATTCCTCTTTTCGGGGTTCAATCCAGCAGCTAGCCATGACCACTCAGTGAGTACAAAGCTTTTGTCTGAATTATTTTATATAATCCTTAAAACAGTTCTGAGATAAGCATTATAACTCTGTAATAGATGGTTCCATTTTGTTTTCTGTTTGCTGTGATAAAATCTGACTTGAGGAGGAAAGAGTGTAGTTTAACTACTACTACTGGACTATGGTATGGATTCTCACTGCTGAACATTAGCTCGTATGGGTCTGATGTTGGGTATGTATTTGGGGCTTGGGTATTTAAAATGTTTGTATGAACACATGCTAGTTAGATCATGAAGTTGTTTGGTCACCTTCTTTGGAGAATTGCTTTAATTACATATGATTTATATGTTACCTACAAAGGTGGTTATTCATTAATACAAAATCAAGAAGCTGAAGGTATGGGTGTGCCCAGGGAAATAGGATGAAAGTGCTTTATGAGTAGATTTGGTAAGTTGAATTCTTTTTTTTTTTTAAATATTATTTATTTAACATATGTGAGTACACTGTAGCTGTCTTCAGACACACCAGAAGAAGGCATAAGATCCCATTACAGATGGTTGTGAGCCACCATGTCATTGCTGTGAATCTAACTCAAGACCTCTGGAAGAGCAGTCAGTGTTCTTAAACCACTGAGCCATCCCTCCAGCCCATAAGTTGAATGCTAAATTGAATTATACTGTTTTCCTGTTGAGAATTCCTTTAAAAAGTGGTATTACTCAGGGAAGAGCACACCAACTGGTTGTCCACTGAGAAACTGTAGGCCCTGAAAACATACATATAAGTAACATTATATAGACTGAACAGGTTACATTTAGGAATATATGCACATAAAAATACATCCAATAATAATTAGTGAAAAAAGAGACCATGAATTGAAGTAGAGTGGTGAAGGCTATATGGGATGATTTGGAGGAAGGAAAGGGAATGAAGAAATGTAATTAAATTACATTTTTTTTTTTTTTAGTGGTGTACACCTTTAATCCTAGCACTCAGGAGGCAGAGGCAGGCAGATCTTTTGTGAGTCCCAGACTCACAAAATTACAATCTTAAAACACACACACACACACACACACACACACTCAGAAAACAGAATACAATTTTTAAAAAAAAGAAGAAGAGAAAAAGAAAGCTTTGTAGGTATGCTTTCCTTGCCATGTGAATTGACTTGAAAAACCCCGTTGAACTGTTATGAAGAGTCAAGAGAATGAGGTAAGAAACCTATACATAGACTGACACCTGTTCTTAGTATTTATTTGCTCCTAAACTTTCTGTTTTGTTTGATCCTGATTTTAGTTCAGTTTCCCTGATTGGCAAAATACTAATGCAAAACCAACAAAACAAAGTTTCCCTTAAAAAAAAAAAAAAGAA
>NW_022196905.1:0-63840 GCF_008632895.1 Mastomys coucha
TATTCTGATCTTCTAGGCTAATATCCACTTATCAGAGAGTGTATACTATGTGTGTTCTTTTGTGATTGGGTTACCTCACTTAGGATGATATTCTCCAGATCCATCCATTTCCCTAAGAATTTCATAAATTCATTGTTTTTAATAGCTGAGTAGTACTCCATTGTGTAGATGTACCACAATTTCTGTATCAAGGAACTTTCTTGTACAGGGAAGTGGAAACCACAATCATATAAAAAAAAATCACTTCCCATTCACTTTTTAACTTACCTTGCAATCTTATAGGAAGCTCAGTGTGTCAGGTCAGATGTCAGGTCAGATGTCAGGAGATGACCAAGGAGGGCCTGCAGTGAGGTTTTGTGAACAACAGAGTAAAAACAAAATTTCAGAAACACAGATCCGGAATCTGGTGTATGAAAAATATCCGCTAGTCTTATACATTAAATGTAAAAGAAACAATGAAAGCGTCCCAAATCTGACAAAAATCCAGGATATCTACATTTAATCACCAAAGGTGATTCATTTTGTAGTGGTGGGAAAAATTGCTCCAAACTTACTATTTTTAAAAATCTGTCCACAATAGCAAAAGAAATGCTGATTTCTGTCTCTTTATCTTCTTCATTTAAAATTATATGAAATCACTGTCATGTGGAAAGGCAGGCAGAGAGTGTGTAGCCCAGAGGTATGCAAGGAAATGGTATAATTAACATGCATTAATAAAAATATGCAATACTTTTCCTCATTTCTATGTTTGTGACATCTATTTTTAAAGCTTGTTATATGCTAATTCCTTATAAATATTCTTTTCCCAATCCAATGTGTGTGTGTGTGTGTGTGTGTGTGTGTGTGTGTGTGTGTGTGTGCTTGTGTGTATCCTTTAACTAGAGTTTATATATGAACAGGTCCCTGACTAATATGTTAGGAGCACATGTGCTCTTGCCTGCTTCCTTGAAGAGACTGCCAGAGATGGATAAAATTGGATTCTTTGGGTTCTGCACTGCTACCTTGGATCAATGCCTGTTACTCCACAGGTTAATCTTCTCAAACTGGCTTAGCCTGGCTCAGGAGTGCAGTCTTAGGTAGAATGTACAAAAGTATTCTCAGAAAGAAAGGAAGAAGGAAAGGAAGGAAGAAAGAAAGAAGGAAGGCAAGCAAAAGCAAGTAAGCAAATAGGCAGACTTATTAGATAAAACTATGGTAACTAGAATTTATTTGGAAAACTTTTCAACAAATTCATGAGACATAAATATTTACTTCTGGAAAACCTTTTCTAGATAGCCTTCTCCATTAAGGAACCATATGATTTACTAATAGATGATTATGGACCATGAACTAACTTGACACCTCTGAGTGTTTTCTCCTCATAAATTAATTTGTAATTCTGGAATCAAAGGCCCAGTGATTGAAATCTGAAAACAATTAGTGGTAGTTCTATCTAGAGATAGTCCTCCTAATTTAGTTCAGTTGACTAGAGCTGTATACTAATGAGGCAGATGTGCTGGGGAAATCCCCTTGTGTACAGCATAGTAATCTCTGTCTAGAATATGGACTGTGTGCTTTTTCTAATAGGAAAATCATAGTTGTTTCAAATGCTGGCAGGGCAAGTGGAGCTATCTAACTCACATCTAATAACATAGCTGAGCAAACCTCCAGGTTAACTCCCTGGAGGAAAGGGTAGATAGTCATTTATACTTATGAATGACAGTCTATTTCCAAGTTGGGAGCTTGGTCATATCTCAAGGCAGTTTAATTTAAGATCTTTAGAAAATTTTCACCCTGTCTCACAAAGCGCAATCGTCTTAACCACTTCCCATGAAAATGAATAAAGTTTTCTTGAAGTATGTATGTTGACATAAATGATTTAGCTTTATGTTCTGTTTCACAACTTTATTTGCAAATATTTTCCTTTATAAATGGAATTCCACATCTTCTATATAAAACCACAAAAGAAGCTTCATCTGTCGAATGAGATTTGGCTAAGTTGCCATGGAGATTACTAGATACACAAGGATTAACAAGAAAAACAACTTAAGGCATCCTTTGCTCTTCCTGTGAGTCAGAAATTGTACTAACTACTTTCTATACCTTAACTTTTATTTTTATGGCTTCCTTTTTGGAAACATATTTTACTTTTCACATTTTACTGCAAAGGAAGTAGACACAGATCATGTAATGTAAAATTAATATCTGTGTCACACTGACAAGTCTATAGACTTGGACTAGGCAACTTGAATGCATAGCCCAAACTTTTAAGCCCTGTTTGGGAATCCCATAGGATTAGTCACATGACATTCCATTAAGAGTATGACTTGGTGATCAGTAAAACTTAAAATCCCTGCTTTTAATCGAATTCATAAGGGAAACAATAGTTATCGGAAATCATTTTCTATTTTTGCATTACAGTTAATTGGTCATAGATGCTTATGTGAATTAAAGAGTCTATTTAGGGGAAAGAAGCATCTCATGGGATTCAGAAGTAGAAGTGACAAATAAGTTCTTAGAAGGAGATCAAAAGGTAGTCAGATCCTGGGTGACTCCCCTTCTGGAACTTAATGGTATCTCCCCTCTGCCCGTCTGAGCAGTTGTATCATTTCTCCTGTAGCCTGCTGTCACTGCTCTGACCATAATGACTGTGAGCTAGATAATCAAGAAATGATTCCATCCAACTGCTAACAGAACCAAAGTTGTTATCTCTGAACAATCTGTTATCACTCTAAATTTGTAGGAAAAAAAAACTATCACTCCTAAATCACTATAGGATAGAAGACTGTCCTAGCTAAGGTTTCTCTTAATATGATGAAACACTATGTCCAAAGTAATTTGTGGAGGAAAGGACTTATTTGACTTATACTTCCATGTCATTGTTCATCACTGAAGGAAGTTAGGATGGAAACCTGGGGTTAGGAGGTTAAGTAGAGGCCATGGAGGATTGTTGCTTTTCGGCTTTTTCCTCATGGCTTGCTCAGCCTGCATTCTTACAGAACCCAGGACCACAAGCCCAGGGCTTGCACAATGGCCTGGGCAATCTTACATCAATTAGTAATTAAGAAAATGCCCTACAAGCTTGCCTAAAGCTGAATATTATGGAGGCATTTATTTCAAATGACATTCCCATTTCTTATGACTTTAGCTTAAGTTGACATAAAGCTATCCAGCACATTCTCAGTTTGCTTGAGAAAATGTGAGGCTACAAAGCAATAGTGGACCAAGGACACAATTTGGTGCCATTAAAAGAATTTAATCTGTGGTCAGGTTGATAATGATTTTACAGATCATAAAGCATAGCCCCCCCAAAGCATGCCTTGTACATAGGAAAGTCTTCAAATTTGCAAATTTCAGCACAACTAGAAAGTTTATTCTTATTCATGCAAAGGTATTCCCTTCTTTGTCTGTGCTCCAGAATGGAAGAACTGTTTTAAAGAGGACTGTGTACTCCAGCCTTGTCAGAAAGGAAGACTTGCTGGACACACATGTGCAAAAGAGCTGGAGGCAATATGATACTTTCTATCCCGAAACACCACACAGAATGTAGAAACTTCAATGCAGCAAAATTGATCAGAAGAAAATAGGTTTGACTCTTCACATCATCTCTTTGAAAGACACCAGCTTACTGACTCCACAAGGAGGTTAAATCTCAATGATCTCCACAGAGAGAGAGAGACAGATGGTCAGGCTGTTCTGACAGAGAAGTGGAAAGGTCTGGAGTAGAGTATATTTAATGGGAAACACAGTCACTGCATGCAAATACTTCCTGTTATCAAAATTCTTGTTTTCCAGTTCAGGTTCTCTTGTGAGAGAGACTTGTAGTAGAGCACAGATTGTCTGAGCTGAGAATCTGGAGACCTGACTTCTGTCTCTGTTCCTATGACCTTTGCAATATTGGGACCAACTTATTTTCTAAACCTTGATTTGACACCTGTTTCTGAAGCATCCTAAAGTATTTCAGCTACTCAGATTTGTGAATGGTGTGCCTCTGTGTATGGCATTTCAAATAGATTGCACGCATCATTTAGGCTGTTCACTGAAAGAAGTTATTCAAATGCTTTATTAGCAGTTAATCAAAGGGTTATGCTTAGAATTTAGTATGGGGATAAAGCAACCAAGATAACCATTATCAGGCATCCAGAGGTGACATCATTGACACTTGTGGGACTGAAGGAACAAGGAGGAAGGTACAGTTGTAGTACCAAGAAAGAGAGTGCACTCACTAGAAGGATTTGAGGGCTTTTCACTAAAAAAAGCATCTACTCCCTGAACTATGTGAACATTTATAGAAAATGCTTCTGTACAATCTCTCCTCTGACTCCATACTCTCTTGTTTGCCCCCAATGGCCAAACACAACCAGAAGTCAAATGGAAATGATGCAAGTGATAGAATTCATATTATGGCCTTTTCAGAGAATGCAGGAGGTGAGAAGGAGTTCCAGAGGAATTCAAAAGAAGAATACAAGCATGGGTTAATTATTCTACATTTTATCAACAGAATTCCAACAGATCATTAGAGTCTGGGTGTTATATATCCAATGGTTCCCTCAGTGTTGATGTTACAAAGTGATTGATGCTAATAGCTAGAGAACATTTAAAAAATTAGGTCTTTGCCTCAGAAAAGATTAATATAGTTCTTGGGGGACAAATTAATAAAACAGTCACTAAGACAAAAGTTGGTATCAGAAATGGGGTGTATTGGTTAATTCTTTGCCAACTTGACAAAAGTTAGACTCATCTGAGGAGAAGGAACCTTAATTGAAAAAAAAAATGACTTTATAAGACTGGGCTGTAGGCAAGCCTGTAGAGCATTTATTTAAAATTAGTGACTGATGTAAGTGGTCTTAGCTCATTTTCACTGGGGCCATTCCAAGGTTTGTGACCCTCCTGCCTGAGGGCTGATTCTTCAGATCCCGCCTGCCTCAGATAACCACACCTCTCTGCCTACCTCCTGCTAATTGCCACACCTCTCTCCTGGTTCCAGTTGCATTGGAAGTCCCACCTCCAGAGACTGAAGAATAAGTTGCTGATAGGGCCAGGTTGCTGACGAACTTGTGGGAGGGGTTTTTTCCTTACTTATCCTACCTGTTGGCTTGTAACAATAAGTTTGAATGAAGATGGCTGATTAAACACATCTGTGTTATGGCTAATTTTTATGAATCTTCCACATAGATTAAGGTAACATAATATGGCTTGCCAGGTCCCTGACTCCATATTCCAGATAACCCATTCTTTGTTGTTGTTGTTGTTGTTTTGTTTTGTTTTGTTTTGTTTTTCAAGACAGGGTTTCTCTGTGTAGCCCTGGCTGTCCGGGAACTCACTCTGTAGACCAGGCTGGCCTCGAACCAGAAATCCGCCTGCCTCAGATAACCCATTCTTATCGTTGCTGCTGGACAGCAACAAAGGTTGGTCGTCCTGGTTTCTTTAAGAAACTGGACTGAGAAAGCCATAGCAAGTAAGCCAGTAAGCAGCACCTCATGATGACCGCTGCATCAGCTCCTGCCTCCAAGTTCCCATCCTACTTGAGTTTCTACTCTAACTTCATTACATATTACAGAGTATGGATTTTGTGTAATTCAAATAAACCCTACCATCATTAACTCACTTTTGGTCAGGTAGTTTCATCATAGCAGTGATAACCCAAACTAGGATCCTGAGGTATTGCTGTAACAGGAATGACTATGGTGCTTGTTAGAGAAATATGAAAAATTTTGGAACTGTTAGATAAACAGTTGGACACTTTAAACAGACCTTAAGGGGCTATCCTGGTAGAAACACGGAAAATACTTTGAACTATGGGGGCTCTGCTCAAGAAGTTTCAGAGGGGAAGAATGCTGGTTAAGTAGCCTACACACCATTCTTAGATATTTGGCAAAGAATGTTGCTACTTTTTCCCTTCTCCTAAAAATCTGCCCAAGGCTAAATTCAGAGCTTGCCTTGGAAGAAGAGATTGCAAGGCATCCTAATATTGACTGTGTCATGTGGTTAAGAATGGCTAATCTTATGCAGATATACAATGAAAAGAAGCATGGAAGAATGCAAACGGTACAGTTTGTGGCCAAAGAAGACCCAGATAATATAATGGAGCTAAGTCTAGTACTCAGGAAGATAGGTTTATAAAAGAGCCTGATGCTAAATGGAATAAAGGGGATGGTGATCTTGGGGTAAGACTTCAGCCAGATAAACTTCATACTTGTGAAGGGGAATTAAAGGAAATCTTAAACAGCAAAAGGAATCAACTATAGAAGAAAGCTAGACCAATTTATGTGTGTGTGTGTTGGGGGGGCAAGTTCTAGTCCCATCAAAAAGCATAATTCAGCAGCTTTGGCCATGTAGTCCTGGTTTTAGAGCCAATGATACAAGAAAGTGTTATAGGAAATCTCTGTGGCTAAGTAAATGTGTGAGCCATTGAAGGCAAGTGTCTGCATGAAGGCCCAAGAAGGGCCAGTGCATGAAGCTGTGAAGGTAAAGTCTAGGTTACGTTACAGACTCCCAGATAATGGAGATGCCACAGAAAGCTGCAGTATAGGTGTAGAACCAGCTTAAGAGCAAGATGTGTGTTTCAGTCAACAATAGTGAAAGGAGTTAGAGATATGTGACATACTTTGACCTCAGGCAGAGAAATGCTGCATTTGGAGTTTGCTCTGATGGT
Organism: Mastomys coucha; assembly: GCF_008632895.1. Lineage (NCBI taxonomy): Eukaryota > Metazoa > Chordata > Mammalia > Rodentia > Muridae > Mastomys > Mastomys coucha. The sequence goes on from NW_022196905.1 coordinate 6,635, forward strand.
TTTTAGTGTTGCTTTTTCCCAGTATTTCCTCACTAGGCTCCTTTTCTTCCCTTTTAGAATGGATATCTATGCCATTATATGTTGGAAGTATATGCTTTGCTTCTTTATTTTGATTTTACAGGGGATTACAGTTAGGAGATTGTTATGAGTCTCAGAAGAGATATTGAACTTTGGACTTTTAAACAGTGTTGAGAGTGACCAATCACAGTCCTCCTAGCTCCGGTTCTCTTGACTCAGTGCCACCTGTACCTTCTCGGCCACCTCCAGTGGCTAGTTGTCACAAATCCCCTTAGCCCAGTAAATCAAAACTCTAGAAGCTTATAATTTATTCAATCAGATTTATATATCAACAAATTCTCAATACACAAGATGCCCACACAATAATTTAGGGCCAGTTGATAATGGTACAAGCTGCCCACCTAGATTAGACAAGTTACCCCAATTATTCTATCCCTATATGATATTATATCTACCTGTGGCTATTTAAAACCACGCAGAATCTGAATCATCTTGTTCATCCTCCATCTTGCTTCCTTCTCCCCTTCTCCTTTGTCTCTCCCTGTCTCTGCAACTTTTAACTCTGCCTCTCTTTTCCCTGTGCAATCACAGGCCTCCTATAGCACTAATATTTAAATTAATTGGACAGAGAAAATCCTGCCCCATCCCTGTGATAGCCATGGCTTTTAAGACTCTAAAAAGAGCCTTATTAGAGGTACCAGCCTTGGCCTTCCCGAAGATTCACAAACCTGTCCACTTATATGTAGATGAGAGAAAGGGGATCATAAATGGGTTGCTTTCCCAGGTATTGAAAACTTGACAAAGACCTGTGGGTTATTTAACTAAGAAGCTGGACCCAGTGGCCCAAGGATGGCCAGCCTACCTCCAGATCATAGCTTCCACTGCATTACTAGTCATGAATGCTGACAAAATAACCATGAGACAAGAGCTTTGTATCAACACCCCCATGCTTTTGAGGGGATCCTCAAGAATCCAGCCAGCTGCTGGCTGGCCAGTGTCAGATTGGTACACACTTTCAGGCTCTACTTTTAAATCCCCCTTACATAAGGTACCCATCATCTACCCTAAACCCAGCCACCCTGCTACCTGATTCATCCTTGGATGTGCAGCATGATTTCTCCACATTTCTGTAGCACATCCAGAACACCAGGCAGGACTTGACTGACATACTTTGTCCAGATGCAGGACATATCTGCTTCACAGATGGGAGCAGCTTCATCCAGAATGGACTCAAGTATGCAGGGGCGGCAGTAAATGGTCTTGGACTCTGTTACTTGGGCAACTGCTTTGCTGGCAGGAACTTGTTCCCAGAAAGCTTTACTAAAGGCTCTCACGAAGGCTTTAAAACTGGAAAAAGGAGCCATAGCTAACATTTACACTGACAGCAGATGGGATTACTGACTGCTAAAGAAAGTAATTGCTTTATTGGAGGCATCATCCCTTCCTCTCAAAGTGGCCATAATTCATTGCCCCAGGAATCAGAAAGGGTCATAAAAAATAACCCTAGAAAACATACTAGCTGATAAAGCCAAAGGATAGGACACCCAGACTTCCACTGACAACTTTCTGGCAACCTTGCTGTCCCTGAGCTCTCTGCCATCCCTGAATATACTGCTAAAGACAAATGACATCAGACAAAATGGCAAAGAGTTCATAAGCAGAGGTGGATGGTTGTTGACTCCTGAAGCCTGCACCATTCTACCTCAGAAGTTTGCTAAGCAACTCATCCTTCAGGTTAATCTAGCTTTATTCCTGGGTCACTGAAAACTGAAGGAATTGCTGCAAGGTGCAAGGTACAAAATATTTGACTTAAGACACTTAGTTGTTCATGTAATCTCACACTGTCAGACCTGCCAAGCTGTGAACACCTCAGGCCTAAATCTAGGAGACACTCCAAGAACCAGAATCAGGAGTCAACAACCAGGGGCTAATTGGGAAACACATTATACAGAAATAAAACCAGGAACATATAGATATAAATATTTGCTAGTTTGTATAGATATCTTTTCAAGATGGGTAGAAGCCTACTATACAAAGAAGGAAACTGCCAACTTAGTGACAAAGAAGGTTCTGGAAGACATCAAACCCAAGTATGGTTTGCCCACCTTGTTTGGGTCTGACAATTGACCAGCACTCATCTTAGGTAACTGTACTGAGCTGAATACTCAGGTAACTTGACACAGGCTGGAGTTATCACAGAGAAAGGAGCTTCAGTTGAGGAAATGCTTCCATGAGATCCAACTGTAAAGCATTTTCTCAATTAGTGACCAAGGTGGGAGGGCCCCTTGTAGGTGGTAGTCTTGGCTTCTATAAGAAAGCAAGCTGAGCAAGCCAGGGGAAGAAAGTCAGTAAGGAACATCCCTCCATGGCCTCTGAATCAGCTCCTGCTTCCTGACCTGTTTGAGTTCCAGTCCTGACTTTCTTTGGTGATGAACAGCAATGTGGAAGTAAGCTGAATAAATCCTTTCCTCCCCAACTTGCTTCTTGGTCATGATGTTTGTGCAGGAATAGAAACCCTGACTAATACAAATTGGTACCAGCATAGTGTAGTATTCCTGTGACAACCTAACCATACTTTGGGGAGGACTGTGGAAGGACTTTGGAACTTTGAGCTAGAAGAGCCATGGGTTTTTAAGAACTCTGTAGGATGTTCTGTAGGAGCTTGGAAGATCATGTTAAAAACAGTGCAGAAGATAGAGGCCTGGCTTGTGAAATTTCAAAGGGAAGATTAAAGACTCTTATCAGGACCATGCTGTTTTGATTGTGAAGATTCTGTGGTTTTGTAATTAACGAGATAGCAGAACTACTAAAGCGAAACCTTTGCATTACTGGGACTATTGATGCTTGTTAGCTGGAGCTAAGAAATTAGCATTGATTAAGAAGAAACCAGCATCACCGAGGTGATATCTTCTGGGAAGTGTTTTCTGAGAGCACAAAGAAGCTGTGTTCCAGAGATAGCCAAGGTTGTACCTTGTGCTGCAGCAGGACTTGGTAAGAGTCACCCAGGTGGTACTGGTTTTGAAGGCATGAAGGAGTCATGAAGAGCAGCTGAGACTCATCACAGTGAGAGGGCATGGAAGGCCAGTGGTGAAGGTGCAGCCTCAGTTGTCATTGATGGCCCAGGACTGAAGGGGTCATGCAAAGGGGTTGAGGCTTGGCACCATGAAGAGAGCCTATGAGAGGCTATTGGTGAAGCCTAGTTACGGTGGAAGACAGTGTTTTGGAGATGCCAGTACCATGAATGACCACCAAGAACATCAGCAGCAGTGGAGTACAGGCATCTGAAGCCTAGAATACTTGGTGTGTGCAATACAGGACGGAGCATAAGATCATGAGTGGATCCCAGACATTGGACAGTTGGAGTTTAATTTTGCTTTTGATTGTGATTGTGTCCTGAAATTTTTCTCTCATGAAGAAACAAAGTATTTTAGTAGAGCCTACAGTTAAGAGACTTTTTTTTTCATTTTTTTTTTTATTTTAGATATTTTCTTTATTTACATGCGAATTTCTCCTTTCCCAGTTTCCCCTCCAAAAAACAAAAAAACAAACAAAAACAAACCCCTGTTGCCTCCCCCCTCCCCATGCCTGCCACCCCGCCCTCTCCCACTTTCTGGCCCTGGCATTCCCCTACACTGGGGCACAGAAACTTCACAGGGCCGAGGTCCTCTCCTCCTATTGATGATCGATTTTGCAATAAAAATATGGAACGCTTCACGAATTTGCATGTCATCCTTGCGCAGGGGCCATGCTAATCTTCTCTGTATCGTTCCAATTTTAGTATATGTGCTGCCGAAGCGAGCACAAGAGACTTTTAATTATAAAAACACTTTGAATTTTAAAAGAGATTGGATATTTTAAAGGGATTGAAATTTTAAGAATTTGCAAAGATTGTGGGACTTTTAAAGTTATTTAGATCTTGGGGATGAATAAGAAAGTAAGGGTTGAGGCTTAATAGTGATGTGTTTGTGTGTCAATTTGACAAGGGATCAATTATACTGTCTGGTTTTGTGTCAACTTGACACAAGCTGGAGTTATCACAGAGAAAGGAGCTTAAATTGAGGAAATGCCTCCATAAGTCCCAATTTAAAGGCATTTTTTTCAATTAGTGATCAAGGGAGAAGGGCCCCTTGTGGGTGGTACCATCCCTGGGCTGGCAGTCTTGGGTTTTATAAGAAAGCAAGCTGAGCAAGCCAGGGAAGCAAGCCAGTAACATCCCTCCATGTCCTCTGCATCAGCTCCTGCTTTCTGACCTGCTTGAGTTCCAGTCCTGACTTCAGAATAAAACACTCGGTGTTTACATGCTATTTGAGTTTGGGATATCATTCTTCAACTAATCATGGAACCTTACAAAAACACATTGCTTACATATGCAAAACTGCCAAAAAGCAAATTTAATTTTTCAAAGTTTCCCTCTTACTTTCACATTTCCTTTTCTCCACAAATAAATAATAAATTTAATCAGATATGTTTTATAAGGTCTACTAAAGTTGCTCCCTTTTGTCTCCTTCCTTTGCCTCTACCTGCTTTGGGAATTTAATCTTCTATAGTAAGTGACCTCATTTCCTTGCCTGTTGAAGTTCAAGTTCACTCTGCAGAGTCTTTCAACCTAGTTTCTTTCCTGCTTAAGCTACTAATTACTTTTTCAAAGTGTATCTAAGTGTAGAGCAGAGTCTCTACTCCCAGGCATGGCCTTATTTCCCCTCCTTCTTCCCTGATGGGTCACTATCCACACGGCTATTACTCATGGACATTAACTGAGGGCTTCCTCACTTTTCCTTTCCATTTTTATGTGGCCTTGGGTATAAGATACATAAAATAGATATACAAATACAACAGCCATTGTTAATATATCATAATGAAATTTATTTTACAACTCTCTCATAATATGCATGACTACATATTATTTTACCTTTTGTTTAAGAGGAAAGCAAGTTTGCATATTAATGTGATAGATATACTTGTCTACTTTTACATAAAGAATTAAATGGGGATGGAGAGATGGCTCAACTGTTAAAGGCTTGGTTCGCAATGAAAAATATCAGAATTAAATGTTTGCTGACCCTTTGGTATTGAAGGATGATATCCTCAAACTTTTTTCAGAGTCATTGATAATGTAGTTTAATGAAAGCCAACAACCCTATTTTATATAAATGCACAATATAAAAGGTAGAGACACACTTAGTGATACTTCAATGAGTTATTACTAGTTTTTATGGTAGTAAAGCCCCCAATTCAAACAGAAAATTTTAAAATCAAAATTCCATTATAATCCAAAGATAAGTAATGATAGAGATCAGTGGTAGGAAACTACTTAAAGCTTGTTTTTTCTTTTTCCAAATCCACATTGTAAGAGCAGAAAATTTTGTCCATAAAATAACAATACTACAATTTATAGCATACATGGTTCAGGAATCTGAGCCAGGGAGTATCAGTCAGTATTCATTGGTATTGTATGACATGGCTATAATATGGGCAATAGTAGAGTACATGCATGTTCAGAACTCAGATCCAAGCCTCCAGGGAAGCTGTGAATGGCATCATGGCCAAGCTCTGCCAAAAATATTCAGTGCCTTACACATTGACTTTCAATTAACTTTTGGTAATTTTATGTTCAACAATATTAAGTCTATAAAGCTTTTCAGGACCCCCACATTCAATTTTGTTACCCAAAATTGAAGTTGAAGATGTTCTACACTGCTCACTAGAGTTCCTGTTCTTTTCTTCCTTTTTCTCTGGTTGTTGCTCTTCTTTTCTGAGTAGCAGTCAGGCCACTCTGAGATGGAGCTGGAATTCTTGTCCTGAGGAGTTCTTTTTATCTATGGGGACAGAGTAATGGAATAGAATTCTAAAGTGACTTACAATCATGTTTAGTGATTTAAGTGTGATCCAAAGAACTGTTCGAAGCACTTGAGGACAAGCACTATATGCCAGGACCCAGAGGGCACATGTTCTACTTGTGTTTGTGCTGCCAGGTAATCCTGCACTAGGGCCACAGACTGCAGCCTTGTTCTCTACATCTTCTAAAGGAGTAGCAGCAATGACCAATCTCTTTATTCTTCCTGCCCATACTTTCAACCTTCCAAAGACTGCTAGACAGATCTTATTTTTTTTCTTTTCTTTTTCTTTTTTCTTTTGACAGAGTTTTACACTCACTGAAAGATCACTGAGTAGGCTAGGATGATCCTTCCCTGTCTTCCTACCAAACATTGGGATCACAGGCTTGCTCACCAATAGGACTAGTGTGCACGCTACTGGGGATGGTGTGATGAATCTGATTTTAAAAGAATATCAGACCCGGTTAGAGTACATCATCATCCGCACAGTGCAGCCCAATTGAGTCAGGTTTTCATGGAAAGGCACTTCTGATTGCCCCTTGACAGGAAAGCATCTTTTAGGTAACGAAGGTCACTCTGTTACTTGGTTTACCAGAGAGCGAAGCATTTTTGCCTGCTTTTGAGCAATGCAAGTGATTTATTTGTTCATTTGTGTTTGTTTATAAGACAATAGTAGTGTTTTACGAACAATTAGGGTGAATGATTGCTTTCCCATAGCAATTTCCCATGCAGGGACTTTGTAAACGTGAAGCTTTGCTCTAATGTGCTCACTGAGTGCTCAGAATTAGCTGGTAGTCACTTTTTAAACTTCTTTTTAGATTTTCTTTGTAAAAGAAACCAGCTACTGCTCTTAACTTCATAGTCTCTTTCCTGGGGGTGGGGTGGGGAGCTCTCCATCTTGGTAGAGCAGCCTTCAAGCTGAAGCTTGCAGGTTAGTCTTTTTCCTCTTGAGGTTTCCTTGTAACACTTTGTGCTAATCAATTGGAAATGTTCATGCTAATGAATTTGCACAAATGGCCTAATTAGCTGCTGTTTTTAAATCTTCTTGGAGGTTTTGAATGTTTTCCTTTATTCATGCAAATGAGTCAGCAGGAAGAATTCAGATGTGCTGGCCTATGGTTTATCTTCTGCTTAACAGAGGGAAATACCTTAGGTTTCCTACCAAGGAGATGGATGCAAATGACTTTCTACCCCATTCTAGATGATTTCTTCAATAAAGGATAACCAGGTCACTGCACTTAGAAAAACTGTCAATTCTCAAATAAGTTATTAATTTGTTTCTATCAATGGGACACAGATATAATTAAAGATATAAATGTAAACTATTCTAAAAATATAATTAATAAAAATAGTAGCTTTCTCACAGACTTCTAATCAAATTTTCTATTGAGTTTTGCTCAGGATTTAAACAGGTTCTTATTCTCCTGCAATTTATACTCATCAGATATGGCTCAGATTAAGCTGTCTTTTGTAGATGTTGGAGGAGGAAGGGACTGATGAATTTCACTAGTTAGTCTGCTCGACTTTCTTAAATCTTGGTTTATTTCAATATACTGCCCTGAGTGGCTGCTCTGTTTGCTCTCTTACTGCTCCATATACCTTAGAAATAGTCCTAAAATGAAGTTCAAAAAGAAAAGGATGTGGGCCTGCTAGTTTATCTGTTCCCTATAAAATCCACACTATTAACACTCACAGAACCTTGGGTGCCATCCACAAACAATATGATATCAGGCTGAAGATGTAGCTCAGGCAGTATATGCATGAGCCCTGGATTCTCTCACCAGTACTTCACAAACTGTGTATGGAGATGGATACCAGTAATGCAAGCACACAAGTGATGGAGGCAGTTTGATCAAAAGTTTAAGGGGTTCCTATGTGTGGTGGTTTGAGTATACTTGTCTCAGGGAGTGGTACTATTAGGAGGTGTGGCCCTGTTGGAGTAGATGTGGCCTTGTTGGAGGAAGTGTGTCACTGAGGGGATAGGTTTTGAGACCCTCCTCCTAGCTGTTTGAAGGACAGTCTCTTTGTTTGCATTGGGAACAAGATGTAGAACTTTCAGCATCTCTACCATTATGCCTTCATGGATACTTCTATGTTTCCAACTGTGATGAAATGGATTGAGCCTCTCAACCTGTAAGCCAGCCTCAATTAAATGTGCTTTATAAGAGTTGCCTTGGTCATGGTGTCTCTTCACTGTAGTGGAAACCATAACTAAGACACATGACTATTGTGTTGGTGAAATATTTTTCTTACGATAACTAATGCGAGATAAAAGATTTGTTTGGGCTCAGAGTTTGAATGTATGCTCAATCTTGGAGGGAAAGCATGACATTAAGAGCACGAGGCAGCTTGTCAGTGTATCCACAGTTCAAAAGCAGAATAGATGAACTCTGATACTCAATTCTCCTAGTATTTGTAATCCAGAGATGATGCTGTCTATATTTAGGATGTGTCTTCCATCCTCAATCAGCCTCCTGAAGATTATCCTTCATAGACATGCTCAGAGATTTTTCTACAAGGTAATTTCTAGGTCCTATAAGGTTGATAATGCAAACCATTATAGCTGCATAACTAGTTTCAGGTCAACCTACAGAACTTGAGACACCCTGTCTCAAAAGCAAATAAAACAAAACAATACGTAGTAAACTACTGCAATGTTCCAAGTCCTAAGAATGTGCAAATCAGATTCATAGGCCTTCCTTATTACTCTCTCTTACTATTTGCTTAGTTAGGTAGATGTTCCACGTGCTAAAAGCTTAGTGCCCAGCCCAATGTATAAATGAAAAGTACTGGAAATAGGTGCGGCCTAGTGGGAGGATTTCAGGTCTTTGCAACAGAGTTCTGGTTCCTTCTCCTTCCGCCCCTTTCATGTCCTTTCTGGAAAGTGAGGAGTTTGCCTTCAGTAGCCTCCTACACAATAACACCTCAGCACAGGCTTGATTTAGAACCTGTGGAACTAAACTGACGATTTCAACTGTCTGTATAATAGGACAACACTAATGTAGTGCTCAGGTATCATTCCCTGTTCTTTTGTTTCACTGGATAGGCTTATGAAAGTATCATTACCATCCCATAGACAGATTTTTAACTCTGCTTCTGGTCCTCATTGATTTTTTTCAGGTGATAAATCAAAAGAAAGTATAGAAATTTCCTTAGTCTCCATATTCTGAGAGTGTTGCTTCAGCTCCCAGGTTGAATTATTGAACTTCAAAAAAAAAAAAAAAAGTTAATGCTTTGTTCTGTGACTATCTTTAAATATTCAAATTTTAAAAGTTTGCTACCCACCATAGAAATTCAAACTTTAAAATACTGAATAGCTCTAGTCTTAAAATCTTGATCAATTAGCAAGTTCAAAGGAATCACTCACATTTGTCCAGAATAAAAGTTTATAATTGACTTGAAATTGTTGGTTGATTATAGTGCTTTTATTTTCCTTCATAAACAGAAATAAAAGAAATGATTATAGTGTCTTCATAAACTATTTTATGAACATATTTTTTTCTGTATTGGAAAACTCTACTTCAAAATTGTCACAATAAATACTGATAAAGCATATTGAATTTAGTCATTGGACCCTGATAAATAAGTATAATTTGATTTATTTTATACTAACTAGTTTTCTATAATTAGTACTGATTGGCACAATTGCTTGTATTATCTTGCAAGAAAAGTTTAAATCAGATTGGAAAGGATTCCATTTGGAAATCGGAGAATGCAAAACTATCATGTGTACTTTTACTTGAAAGTTCCTTTTATTACATTTTCAGTGAATGAGTGTGTGTGTGTATTTACCATGTCATGTATGTGGAAATCAGAGGACAAGTTGTACAAATTAATTCTCTCTTTCCAACATGGGGTTCCTTGAGCTCCAACTAGGTCATTATGCTTGATAGACATGCCTTTAATCCCGTGAGCCATCTACCATCTCTTGCTGGAAATTTTAAATAGTCTTCTCTCTCTCTCTCTCTCTCTCTCTCTCTCTCTCTCTCTCTCTCTCTCTCTCTTTCTCTTTCTCTCTCTCTCCCCCTCTCTCCCTCTCTCTCTCCCTTATCTATCTATCTATATATGTACATATGCATATATATATAGAGAGAGAGAGAGATGGATATATATATATCCATCTTAGGCTTAAGCTGTCTTACTGTGAAGACAAACTTGGTTCATTCCTGTTTATATTAAAATTCTATGCCCTACATGTAACCTTAACTACAATTGGTTATGTACTGCATGTACCAGGAATGCCAATCATGTCTTTCTCTTACCTCACTCCCACTCAATGTTGTGTATAACCATCTTGCAACACTATTATTATTTCAAAATTTTATATGGTTACTTCTTGTTATGCCACCTTGCAACCTTGTCTTTGTTTCAGGAGGGACTAATGTGTTATGCTTATGTCCTGCTCTTGTAACCCTACCTATTTATCCCACCAAATCCCCCACTTGTACAATTCCTACCACTGAGTTATAGAAGCTTTTCTTTCTTACATTTAACACTGAGCTTTGGAACCCTCCTTAGGTATAAACAACTTGTATACACTACACATACACATGCATACACATACACAGCACATACACACACAGAAGCGGGCAGAGAGACAAACTTGCTTTAATTAGTTGCCTGTTTTACTAAATTGGCCATTATAATTTGGGTAAATGGCCTTTCTTCTCCCATCTTTGGGATTAACACTCTTTTTTTTTTTTCCTTTTTTTTAATTAGATGTTTTCTTTATTTACATTTCAAATGTTATCCCCTTTCCTGATTTCCTCTCCAAAACCCCCCATCCTCTCACCCCTCCCGCTGCTCACCCACTCACCCACTCCCGCTTCCTGGTCCTGGCATTCCCCTACATTGGGCAAAGGGCCTCTCCTCGCATTGGTGACCGACAAGGCCATCCTTTTCTACATGTGCAGCTGGAGCCATAAGTCCCACCATGTGTACTGTTTGGTTGGTGGTTTAGTCCCTGGAAGCTCTGAGGGTACTAGTTAGTTCATATTGTTGTTCATCCTGATACTGCAGACTTTACTGAAGTAGGCAAGTGGGCGTGGCACTATAGGGAAAACCTTTTTGTTCTCTAGATGAGTAGCAGTTACCCATAATCACTGAACCCTTTCTCCAGCCCCACCCCCCACCATTAACTCTTCCTCTTTGCAGGTGCATGACCCTTCTTCCAGGGCACCTTTCGCTCTTCATTCATTAGTTTTCATGTAGACCATGTTTAGTAGGTTTTGTCTCATTCCTGTTTTCCCCTCTTTAGCCATGTATTGACATGCTGGCTGGATTCAACCTTACAGGAATGTGTCCTACCTAACCTATATTCCTTCCAAATGTGCCATAGGATGGCTATGACTGAGACTCCATACAAGGTCATAGACATATGAAATAATAGGAATTATTTGTTTTGCAGCTCTTTTTGTCCTTGCACCTTGTTTGTATGTGATAAGGTCATGTTGCACAGTTGTGATGCTAATTATTGTACTCTTGTTCACCCATTCCGAAACATAATTCAGATCTTTGCTGCATAGACTGCAACTTACATGTGCATCCATCCATCCATCCATCCATCCATCCATCCATTTATCCATCTATCCATTTATTCATCCATCCATCTATCCATTTTCCTTTGTTGATTTCTTTGCTCATTTAAGGTCTTTTTTAACCCTCAAGTCTGAACTTCGCACTGTTCCTCACTGAAGTGTTCTTTATTTCCTCCAGCAGTCAGAAAACAATCTCATTTTCTCACTCCCCCTAAACTTGTCTATAATTTTCTGTCCTTTCTGCATTCTGTATTTTTCTTGTTGGAATAGAATAGAATGTCTCACTTGTCTTAGATAACTGTTTCTAACTCTTACACCTTTTTCAATTTCAGGAACATCGTTTTCTCCATCTAACAATACCATGCAGTGTGAATTGCAGGACTTAGAGTGTGGAAATGTCACATGATAACACTCTGTGAGTGTTCCCATCGTGGAAATAGATGAAGCCTCATTAATTAGGTCATAAATTATAACTAGTTGATTAAGCTTTTAACTAAAACTTATTTTTAAACAAGAAGTATTATTCAAACAGCTTTGGTTGTAGATCATTGGTGTTTTGTTGTTTTGTTTTTATATCATCATGGTTAGTTATCATTTATTAAGATTCCAGATTTACAATGACATCTGAAAAACACTGAAAAAAATCTATGATACCTATGATAAAAGCAAGACTTGTAATTGCTCAAAATTAGTGACCCCATGGGAACTTTTAAACACTAAGCTAGGTATTTCCAAGAATACAAGTGGAGGAAGAAATCACAGCAAGTTCTCAAGCCACATTCTCACTACCTCCCCCCACCATTGTCCTTGAGAATTCTCTTCACTTGCAAAAAGAAGAAGGAACTGGGAAAAGAATAAAAGCTGAGCCATGCCAGAACCTTCTGTAGCAGACCTCCCACTCCTTCATAGCATCATTTCTAAGAAAGAGACACATATAACCTTGGTGATAATGTTCCTTCGGACTATGTCATAGTGGGGGTCTGTGAATTGAAAATTTCAGACTTCAGAAGACTTGAGAACTCTTACTGCTACAAGGCTCCCTTGCTGTTTAAGCTGAATAGTGGGGCTTGTGAGGTATTGATCTCTTTGATTTCTGAATTTATTTGTCCTTTTAATATTGTTACAAAACTACTGAAATATTTTAGGTGCTAGACTAAAATTTAGAGGTACCTAACAAAACTAGTTCCTGTGTCATTCATTTCTTTCCATGGGAAGGTGAAGAGAAGAGATCCCTGTGAGCTGTACTAAATGTTCATGATGCTTAAGATAAAGCTTTTAAATTGCTAATTCTTGTAAATAGAATGATTCCTTTGTTTTGCAAAATAACTCAGATATCCAAATTATTCTTATCATAAGATGCTAAATTCAAAATGAGTAGAAAAACATCCAGTGGGATGTGTTAAAATCTAAAGTATGAGGTACACTGGCGATTTCAGAAACATCATTGAAGGACCTCTATGGTTGTCTTTTTTTTGGTCCAGATTGTATCTGAAAGTGATGTCAATTCTCTTCATTAGGGGTTTTATTCATATTTATTCCACTTAAGCTAGTTTGGTGAGATGTGATTTGGTGAGAACCATTTATTTTCTCATGTGAGCAGAGTGCTGTAGTTTTCTGGATTTCTTTGAACATGGCTTTAGAGATGGATAGTGATTCTGGAGATTAGCCTATTGCTAGAGGAAGACTGGCGTTCACCATGCATTTACAGTAAGTGTCCTACTTTCTTAAAATTTAATATTTATCTTCATTACCTTTAAATTACGTTTTATCTGTGTATCTGTGTGTGCATATATTCAGATGAGTGCTATGCACACAGAAGCCATATGCATTTGAGACACTTGAAGCTGGAGTTGTAAACTGTTGTATATGGATGCTGGGAGGCCAGCTTGTGTCCTCTGTCAGAGTAATATAGATTATTAACCACTGAGCCATAACTCAGCTCCTGCTTTTCTATTTTATAATCTAGAACTAGGGCTTGAAGGATAAATCAGGTGGATGAGTAAAGATGAAACTGTATGTTCAAGGCACTTGCAATGGTTGTCCAACGCAGGGTTTTGTGGTACCTGCAACTACAAAGAGTAAAGATGTGAACCTGTGAATCAGCTCACGTGGTATGGGTTACCTTAGGACCTGAATTCAGTCCCTAGATATACATAAAAATGTACCAGTAATCTGAGAATTAAGGAGACCTAGCTAGCAGGATGTCTTGTATTCATTGGCTAGCCTAAATAATGAGTCCAGGGCAGTGAGTGACCCTGTCTCAAACCTATTGGAAAACATCTCCCAAAATGACACTTGAGCTTGTCCTCTGGCCTACACATCTGGCACACACACATGCACTCACATACACATGCATACATTCACATACATACACACAAACACACTCACTGCCTCAACATTTAATAAACCATGCATTTTACTTGTGATAACAAGTAAGCAATTTAACTTTGTGCTTTGACTCCTCTGGCCCACATAGGTATGTTTACATAGTATTTTGTTAAGTACATGTCTGATATTATCATTATTCCCAAAAGTTAACCTCAGAAGATACTTCTGCCTGAGGTCATGAGTTTGCATTGCATCTTCATTTTATAAGTCATGGCCAGAAGAATTGAATGGGATTCAATTGATTTAAAAGTATAAAAATATTTTTTGAGATAAGTCAAGATAGAGGAAGTCCTATACATTAAACCTTGCTTGTGTTTTTCTTTGGTCCTTTTTCTGTCTGACTGATCACCATGCTTACAACACAGTTTCTATGAAGAGCTCAGGTTACACACTATCCAGCTTCCTTTGTCACCCCTACAGTATGTCTTACCTTTTCTCACTTCAGTTGACTTTCCCCAGCCTCAACATCTTCTAGCTTAGACTCTTTTTACAAGAGCCATTAGTGCCATTGGAATCATTTTGCTGACCCTAGCATCAACCAAGAGGCAGAATCAACCAAGAGATTCTTAGAAGCTGTGACAGGAGTGGGGGTATGCTTGTCCTCCAGCAGCACCATCCCTGGTGGCTTCAGTCCAAAACACCTCTGTGCAAATCAGTCTCCACTGCCTGGATCCTTTCCTAGTCTTTGTTTCCCTCTCCTTCCCCTCCCCCTCCTCCTCCTCATCCTGTTTCTCCTCATCCTCTTCTTCTCATCCTGTTTCTCCTCATCCTCTTCTTCTCATCCTGTTTCTCCTCAACCTCTTCTTCCTAGATATTGGAGTTTCTGAAGACTCCCAGTGCTTTGCATCATCAGTGCCAGAGCAAACTACTTGTCTGTTCTCTCCACACAGGCACAACAATTTTATTTCATGTCCACTCTGATGAATATTCAGCTTTACTCTTGAACACAGGTGTTGACAGTAAGGACCAGCCAGTGTGGTCTTTATACCTATAGAAAGCTCTCAGAAAATCACAGAGTCTACAACATTACCCAAACCCTGACACTTTTCTCCTTTTAAAGATATGCCTATCTTTCTGTTTCTAGAACTATTGTATATTTAGCTCTTTCATTTTATGGCCAATTATGATAGATATTATTTTTCCAAATTGTTAAAGTAATTTTAAACATACTAAGATCTTTACAAGTATTCAGATGGATTGTATATGTACGTGTGTTTGTGCACACAGGTATGCTTATGTTTGGAGTAGGGTAGAGTTGAACTAAGAAAGATTATAATAAAAGCAAGACAGAATGAGACATGGCATATACTTTGTTCACACTTTTCCTATTCAGCTACCTAGTGGAAGAAAGATGCCAGTTACAGAACTTTGTTTAGAAAGGATAGAGACATATATATTTCAGAAGTTGCTTTGGATGTGTAGGTTCTTATTTGGGTCTGATTTAAGGTTATGTGGGAAATTTAAAAATGAAAAGCAAGATTTATCTTGGAAGTAAGGTGAAAGAATGGGAGCCAGAAACATTTTAAAGAACAGTTAATGAAACTAGAAAAGGAAAAAAAAAGGAGGAGGGAAATTTAAGTCCTCATACCTCTCTACAAATGTACCAGTTCTAAGAGTTTCCTCTCCAAAGCAAGTGAAATAAATTAAATAGGACTGGTTGATAGTTGTCAGAAAATGAAGGACAATGGGAGAATGCGCTGTAGTAGCAGGAGAAGTGACCTGGTGAGACTGCTAGCTACTACACTGATGGTTGTAGATGCACAGGGACACACTGAGGTCATGCAAGGGTCAGCAAACAGAAGTCAGAGGCTACTATGTAGGGTCTTTCAGCCCTAGCTACCCCTTACTCAGGACAGGAAACAAAGCACACCAAGAAAGGGGCCTGCCTGGGTGACCCATTTTTCATTTGATTTAGATCAATGTGTGTTCATCTTATGTGTTCTAGAATGCTTTCCCTGGTGGAAGTTTTGTGCTTTGATTGACAGATTCTAACTTTTTTCTACTTACAAGAAAATGGAATCAGTTTTATTCCCAAAGTTACCTGTTGGTGGGATTTGAATCTTAAAATAGAAGTCACTGTTTCAGTCATTTCTAAGAGATTTGATTTTGGAACAGAAATTTAAGCTAACAAAAGCTTTTCTCCAGGTATATACTTTTAATTTTTCTTTCATAAAGAGCCAAATATTACACATAATGCAATAATTATTTGTTGTTATGAAGCCTGAAAAAGGCATTCTCTGAGAAAATATGAATATGTTTAAAAGAGCAAACTAGGAGAGAGTGATATAATGGCCGCTGAATCATTGCCAACTCAAGACATAAATAACTTGTTTTCTTGGGGTTTGTTTATAGTTTTAAGATGTGTATTTTTTTCTAAGCACACTGATCATATTAAGTAAAAGGTCACTGAGGTAGTGGGGAATAATATTATTTATAATGTGAGCAGTATCTTGTAAGAGAATTTATAGATAATTAATCAAATTAGAAACTAGAAAAGATGATAGGACTTAGCAGGTGAAGGTGCTTGTGGCCAACCCTGAGGATCTGAGTTTCATCCCCAGGACCTGTAGTATGGAAGGAGAGAACTGACTCCTGCTTGTTATTTTCTGGCTTTTATGTGCATGCCATATACACTCACACAAACACACACACAGGGACATTCACATGCACACATGTGCACATAGATATATACTCATACTCACATATGAACAAATGAACAAATTTTAAAAAAGAGTAGAAGTCAGTAGGATGTCTAGGTAGTGATTTTATTTCCTTGGACAAATCAAGAAAACTATTATGGATTACAAGTGATCATTATAACATGTTATGTGACAAAAACTATAATAATTTACTCCTTGACAAAAATAACCTTACTGAATCTCTATAACATCCTATAAGTCACATCCTGCTATCATCTAGTTTATAAATAATCAGACTCAAATAGATTAGCTACTTTACCTGCTGCTAATTAGAAACTGGAGTCCATATTTGAAGAGCATCAGGTTTTAGCAGCAGCTAATGAAAGTACCCCATAACAATCAAAAGAGATGAAAATCCCCAAATTTATTTAATCTAAGATGGAAACTTATAATAAGAAAAGTTGTAGATGGATAGTGGAGAAGTCACAAACCAATGCTACTGGTTTCTGGGAAGGATAATGGAATATAAGAGAGACTCTGAGTGAACTGCCAGTCAGGAAGACATGGGGCAAACTGGGAGGATCTTGAAGGCATGCAATGCCTGATAAATTAAGGTCAGGATGTGATTGTAGTGTAGGCTAACAACACTAAAGCTATCCTGTGTGTTCTTAAATGATGACACTGTAGCAGGCAAATAGGACTCTCCAGAAGCTTATGTTCATATATTCAATATAGGTGGCTTCTAAAGCTACTAATTATCATGGTATTTTATCAGATAATACATTAAAGAAAACTTCATGAAATAAATGATTTGAGAAAATTGTTTTCTCTGACAAGCTTATTGAGTGATTTTTTTCTCACTCACAAGAAATTAATAGAAGAATGAATTATATTGTATTTCTTTTTCCTTGAGTAAGAAAATGTAAACACTGTAAAGTGCTTTTGTTTATTAAGCAAAACTTCACTAGTTCTCTTCAAGTGAACAGATTCTCAGTTTAAGTGATTCAAAGCAGATAGAAAGAAACCTCCTGGAATGTTTTTTTATGCATGTGTATTATATGTTATTAAAATGTTGTACATGTATTTAAAATTCTACTTCATAAAACATACTGGAGATGATATTAATTTGAAAGTTTCACTTGGTTTCTCTTTGATTGGGTACGTTAGATCCAGGTCTGCTAGCTCACCTGTGGCTCTCCTAGGTCTGCTTCTTACTTCTATTCTCATCATCAAATGGAAAGGGAGAAAAGAACAGGAGTAACCACTCTCTCAAATTTGTTAATTTTAATTATCTTAAACTATTGGTATCCCAGGTAGTTTTCAGTAATTCTCTAAGATAAAAATTAAGGCATGGGTAAAAAATGAAAGCAACATAAATGTTTAGTATTTTTTGTATACATAGAGTTTCATTATCAATTTATATTATTTTGTAAACTGGCTTTTAATAAAATATATGATGTTTACAAAAACATATTTGCATGAAATTGTAAAGTCTAATATTACATCAACAATATGCATTTATCCTTAAGAAATTGAGCATGAACTTATAAAACAGGATTGCCCAACTCTTTGGGTACTTTGGACCTCATTTGATAAAAATATAATTATCTTGCTCCACAAACTAAATAAACACTAATGACAGAAGATGAAAATATAAACTGGTATATGTTTTTTGTTCATGACATCCATTACCAACAGATTAAAAACAACAAACAAACAAACAAAAAAACAAAAACAAAAAACCCTCACATAAATAACCCTACTAATTCATTGTTCATTTGCTTATTTGGAGAATTTTTTCTTTTTTTAAAGATTTATTTATTTACTTTATGTAAATGAATCCACTATATCTATCTTTAGACATACTGGCAGAGGGCATCAGGTCCTATTACAGATGGTTGTGATGTGGGTGTTGGGAACTGAACTCAGGACCTCTGGAAGAACAAAGAGTGCTTTTAACCACAGATCCATCTATCCCTCCAGCCCCGAGAATCTTCTAAGGTTGTTAAACATATTAATGAAAAACATGAATGTATCCAAGTGATAAAAGTTAATTTTTCTTATTATAAAACCAAAGAAGTGATCAACAGGAAACTAATAGGCTATTTGACTCTGTGTGTGAGAAACTATGGCAACACTATTTGGGTAGATACTATTGTGATTCTCAGTGAGTTATCAAGGTGCTTCTAAGATATTCTGGTTTTAATTTGATTCAACATGTTTCCTTCTTGAAAATAGTTGCTCACATATGTGGCTGTTGCCACACAGCAATGGTGTGAATCCAGTGCAGTTGAGACATAAGGCATACTTATTTCTGAGTAGGTAGGTAGTACCCACCAGGCTCAAACAAGCAAATAAACACACACACACACACACACACACACACACACACACACACACACACACAAAATTAACATAATCAAAAAATTTTTTCAGCTGAACTTCAGATTAAAGTATTCCTTAACAATTGATAGATTAAAACCGGTTGACTGAAAATGAGTCCTTTATTTATCAAAACATTATTTTCCTGTAAATCTTGAAATATATTTTTTGTCACATAAAAACAAGGCTGTGTAATTCTTACCCTTCACAGGACTAGATTGTGCCAGAATATTGAAATGAGTGAAATTGTTGCTTTGCTGGTTCCCTTACTCTGAGCCTGCCAAGATTTGAGTTTCCTTTGAAATGTTGCTATGATTTGAAACATTGTCATTCTCCTTTGGATTTCACCTTGAATACTCATGATGATATTTAAATGAGCAGCTAAATTGACTAAAAATGCAAAACTCTTAAACTCATCATTACAATCTGGCATAAATTTTGTTTGCGTACCATAAATGACTTGATGGCATGCCATAAACAATAAAAACTTTTTAGCATAGTCCTCTTCTTGACAACCTTATTTCCAAAAAGCAAATGATGCCACCATCCTTAGCATCAATACTTTTATGAGATTCCTGGGATTGGTGGGCATTTAATTCAATTTGCCTGGTACTGACCATGTTTAATTCCCCAGTTCCCAACTTTTCTTGGTGTACCATTGCATAAAGATACTTAACTGACCATGAGTTAGGCAGTACTATATAATAGTACTGGAACATCATCAAACTAAATCAGGTCCATGGACAATGGACAAAAAAATCATTTTAACATCTTTTTAATGCTTTGTATATGAATCTTGTGCTGTAGTTATGTCCTCTAATAATCGCAAAGAAGCCAATTTTTTGGTAAACTAATATTTGTCATCAGTACCTCCAGTAAAAACGCGAGTTCAGCACATTTTCGCTATCAGTGCTGTCTGTCCTCCATCACCAAATCATGAAATTTCAAATGGACATCTCTATTCTTCACACTTCTTCCCATATAGTTTCTACTTTCTTCTCTAGCCTGATGTCTGGCGAGACAAACCAGTTTTAGAAATATCCTCCTTTCGGTGATACATTGTAACTGCCACTCTCTCCATAAATGCTTTACAAACTCTTCATCAGCAAATGCTTTGAATTTCTTTTTTACCATTAAATAGGTGATCACATTTCTTTTCAGTTCTGTATTTTTTTTTTACTTCATGACACATTCCTTGACATATGACACGTATGATAGCCTATTTTGCATATAATATTTCAGATTGTAATCTTTGAAAACTTGGACAGATTAAGTGGAGCACCTCAACACGACTACTCTCAATTTGAAAAGTTATCTGTCTACTTAATATTGAACTATCTTCAATTCGTCTTTTGGACTTCTATTTCTTTTTTTTTTTTTCTTTTGGTGCTTCAAGATGGGGTTTCTCTGTGTATGTAGCCCTGCCTCTCCTGGAACTCACTCTGTAGACTAGCCTGGCCTCGAACTCAGAAATCTGCCTGCCACTGCCTCCCAAGTGCTAAGACTAAAGGTGTGTGCCACCACTGTCCTGCTTTGGCTTCTATTTCTTTTAGGAGATTGCAGAAACCTTACTGTCATTAAAATAACAGACAAAGGGCTACGTTTCCTTTTGTTGAAACAAACAATTAAGACAAGAAAGCAGAAACTTGGGCTTGAGCCCTTCCACATTTCAGCTGCCAGTACAGAGGGAAGCAGAGACTGAAGCACATCTTGTAAAGTATGAGATAGAGATAAGGTATGGAAGTACTTTTAACAATCAATGAAGAATACTTACCTGTCTTTTAAATAAAGTTAAGTACCTATTGATTGCAATGCTGGTTAAACATTATTGATAGTTGCTGCGTTTCCCTTGCCAAGCTGCCACCACAAGCGTCTATAACATCTGATGGTGCCAGTTCAACTCTCTGCACTTGGAAGATAACTCACTGGCACCCACACACTACTGTAACACTGAAACCATGGGTGCCACAACGAGAACAAATATACATTTAATATGTGATATTGTTTTACAATATTATCATTTAGAAAGTTCCTGCCAGACAGTCATACAACTAAACCTCACAATATTTTACATTTACAACTTTATTTTGAGATGCATTCATCGCTGTCTTAGATTTCATGGGCATTTGGTTAGACATTTGTTTTCAAGTAATTTATATTTCTTGCTGTTCGTGTTTTCAGATCCTTGCCTCCTAGTGAGCCATAATCACTATTTGAACCTTTGGTGGTGATACAATACCAAATCAAACCAAACAAACAAACAAACAAACAAAATCTAATGCCAGCATTTTGGAGAATGAAGCAAGAGGATCAAGAGTTCAAGAGCAGCTTCTGCAACATATTGAGACACTCTTTTAAAATACCTCAAAATCTAGACACACATACTTGTCCAGGCATACTTCTAATCCCAGGACTTTGGAAGCAGAGGCAAGAGGATTAGGAGTTTAATATATCCTTGGTTATAAAGTAATTTGGAGGTTAGCCTAGATTACAAGAGACACTGTTTCACATATGACAGAATAAAAATAAGAGAAATGAGTTTCAATTATTATTTTAACTTTTTATTATGTTAAAAAATCCCTTGGGATGCCTATATCATCCCCCACCCACCAAGGCTCAAGGAACATCACTGAGGAGAGACAAAAAGAATATAAGAACTAGAGGATGGAAAGGAGAACTATAAAATTGGTCCTCTGGACATGATATGACAGTTGCACAGATATCAGCCCACAGCCGCAGTTTTTGCCTGTACAAGATCCAGCCAGTGAATATTTCTAGCAGAACAAGGAGAGCCCCTACTCGTTACTATTGGCAATTTATGGCTGCAGAAGTCAGAGAGTCACTTTTCTTTATATTGATGCCCAATATTAGGTTCTATATAGCTCAGCGAGTGACTCTACACAAATGTTTGTATGGGCAGCACTAACTTCTTATAAAAAAAAATGAGAGGAAAAAAAGTGGGAAGGAGACATTCTACAGGGGGCCTCAGGTAAGGTAGAGAGAGGGATTGGGAGTGGATATAATCAAAATTAATTGTACACATGTATGTAGTTTCAAATGATGAATTAAAATATGTAGGCAAAAAGTACTAAAGTATTACTTTGAATAACAGATTGTGTTTTTGGGAATATCACATTTTATACACACACACACATATATAGTGGCTGTCCTTATATATCTTTCCAGGCAGTGGTGCTGTCTGAGAGTCAGCCCCATAGAAACATATATCTGTACTCCCTTGCTCATCATGCTGCATAGCTCATCTAATTCATGAATGGACTTCAGGCCTGCTTTGACTCAGAGGGATACCTAGATCCTTGCTATTTACAGAAACAGCTTCTCTTAACACTCATACATACCTTGCACATAGTTGCATTATTCATAGTTGCATAGAGTTTCTCTTTACCTATTATTTAGGAGTAGAATCATGGTTTACATAGTGCTAGGATCTTACCTTCTGTAGAAGTTATGACACATGTTCTAGTTTTTACATTCCCTCCCTAGATGCACAAGGCATCATTGTTTTCCTAAATCTTCATCAATGGTCAGTACATATATTTTAAAATCATCATGGCAATCTATTGAACAATAAAATCCTGACCTCATTTTGTATGAATAATAATTTCTCTAGTTACTAACATGATAGATCAATTTCTTTTGTTTTTCTTAACATGAACTTTTCCTTATCTGTTTACTGTCATAATCTGTATTATCAGACTATAATTGTGTCCTGGTCAGTGTTTAATCTCTGTGAAGAGACACTATGGCCACAGCAGCTCTTATAAAATAAGTCATTTAATTGGGGCTACTATGGTTTCAGTGGCTTTAATCTATTATCATTCTGGTGGGAAAAATGGTGTCACACAGGCAGATATGGTGCTGGAGAAGTAGCTGAGAGTTTTACATCAAGATCCTCAGGTAGCAGGAAGAGAGAAACTGGAGACTAAAATTGAGCTTTTGAAATGTCAAAGCACACTTCCAGTGAAACACTCCTCCAAGAAGGCCACACCTCCTAATTCTTTCATATAGTGTCACTCCCTGATGACCAAGTTTGAAAGTCTATGAACCTATGGGGCAATCTTTTATTCAAACCAGATAAATTCTTTCTCATTTGTTGGCTGGAGTTTATTGTATGATAGACATTAACCATTTGGCAAATTTGCTACTTATTGTTTTGTTCTATTCACAATGAATTTTACAGGACAATTTTTTTAAAATTGAATTTTCTCTTTAGCTTTCTTCTTTAAAAAATGGTTTCCTTGGGAGACAGAGGCAAGTTCAAGACCACACTGGGCAATTTTTGCAAGGTATTATCTCATAAATTAAGTTTTAGAAGGTTGTTCCTTCTTAGAGCAAGAGCTACCATGTAGAAGGTCTTGGGCTCAATCCCCATAATAAAAAACTGACAATAATTAAAATATTTACAGTGCTTTCTTATGTTTAGAATACTGAAACACTATCGTCTTCTGATTTTTTTCCATCTCATTTGTTTGTGTAACATGTGGTACAAAATCAATTGCAATGTTTTATATAGATGAGTAATTCATTAGTGACTCATTCTATCTGATTTAGATGACAATGTGTGCCTGTCATAGGAGCTAGCACGTTGACATACTGAAAGCGGGGTTATATGTGTCTATTACTCTCATCATTTTTGAAATAGTTTTCATTATGTAGCTCAGTTTGTTCACACATAGGGTCCTCCTGCTTCCTCCTATTGAAGCTATATTAAAAGTGTGTAGTACCATGCCTTGCTTCTAAGATAGATATTTCCCTCTGTTTTGCGTATCAAAAATCCCCACCCACTATCACTGCTTAGTAATAGCTACTGAGTGGAGGTATGAATGGCCATATTACATGTGTACAGCAGATCTACGTTCAGGTATTTTACAGGAGTCAATTTCAGATTCCTAGAATGAATATCAACATTATGAGAGATCTTTATAATAAAGACATTTATAATAAAGCTTGTTACCCATGGGTTGTTCCTATTCTCATTTTTTAAAATAGAGGTTTATATTTGTTTGGTTCCTTTTAATCCTGTGTAGATTTTTGAACAGTTATTTGTGTGTGTATGTGTGTGTTTGTGTGTGTGTTTGTATGTGTATATGTGTGTGTGAGAGAGAAAGAGAGACAAAGGGACAGAAAGAGAGAGACAGGGGCAGAGACAGAAAGACAGACCTTGACTTACTTCAATTTGGAGAAAAAAATATGACTCTTTATTATATTGAATCTTCATATTCATAAATATAATATAGCCTTCACTTATTTAATTCTTTTTAAATGCTCTTTAAGTATGTTTTACAAAGTATCTTTATAAGTTTGCTCATTGTTTAATGAATCTGTCTTGATCTTGCAGATATAGCTAAATTATTAATAGATTCTTCAGTCAGTTGGCCCCTTATCTTTAAACATTGGCACTACACATTCTAAAAAAAATCATAAAATATCATGAATTATTTAAAAAGGTAACATTCTGAAAGAAGGTAGTAATTGTAGTTCATCAGAATCTCTTCATTCAACTGAGACTTGAAGATCTTAAAGCAATGACTGATTAAAACTACTGAGAATTTAGGAGAAGGACTGTTCTGTAAAGGCAATTTTGCTCCTATCTTGAGTTCTATGTAGCTCTCCTCCAACAAAATTGTTTAGTAATTTCTTGTGCATTTTTTTAAAGTTTGTGTTCTGGTTAATTTCTGCAACCTGATATAAACCTAGACATATTTGAGCAGAAAGAACCACAACTGATAAAATTCCTCTGTAAGATTGGACTGTGGGCAAGCATGTGAAATCATTTTCTTAATTAATGATTGATATTGAAGGACCCAGCCCATTATGGGTGATATCATACCTGGGCAGTATGTCCTGAGTTGTATAAGATAGCAAGCTGAACTACCAAGCTAATAAACATGATTGTTTTTTGGACTGTATTGAGAACTTTTGGTTTATTGAGAACATAGATTCATTAGGAAAAATAATCTATATTTTCATTTTTGTGTTGTTTTACACTTTATCTTCTATTGATATTTGGATAATGCTGCCTTTGTTGAATTATTTCATTAGTACTTATTGTTTTTCTATTTTTTGGAAAAGCTTGAAAAGTACCTGTGTTGGCTCATGTTTAATGATTGGATAGGTTTCATCAGTGAACCTGTATGATCCTGGGCTTTATTTGAGGAGAAGCATTTTTATTATGACTTTAAACACATTGGTTGTTATGTGTCAATTTACTTATAACTTTCTACATAATCTTAGGAAGTTATATCATCCATTTTCATTTATTGTAGATTTTTCCTTTTTCAATATAATGGACGTTTCCCAATGTTCTGTGATGGTCAGATGGATTTCAGTGTACTCTGTCATAATGCATCCTTTTTCATATCTTATTTTGTTAATTTGGGTCTTTCCCTTCCTTAGCTTACTTAAAGATTGACTAGTCTCATTTCCTTTTTCAAAGGGAAAACTTTGAGTTTGACCTATTCAAATATTATTCTTTTCTCTTCCTTCGTTCCTTCCTTCCTTCCTTCCTTCTTTCCTTTCCTTCCTTCCTTCCCTCTTCGCTCCCTCCTTCCCCCTTTCTTTCTCCCTCCTTCCCTTCCTCCTTTCCCTCCTTTCTTTCTATGTAGCTTTGAATGTCCTGTAACTCACTTTATGCCAGGCTCAGATTAAAGGCATGCACCACCACTACTCAGCCAGATATGTTCTTTAAGCTCCATTGTTCTAACTCTTACCCTGATCTTTATTATTTTTGATGATTAATTTGGGTTTGTTTTATTCTTGTTTTTCTAAGATCTTGAATAAGATCTCCTTATTTATTGGCAGTCTTTAAATGTGATCATTCACAGCTGTAAATATTTTTTTCAAGCTGCCTTAGCTATACTTCAAAGAGCTGATGATTTTGATTTTATTTTCATTTGATTCCAAAAATGTTTAACTTTTCCTCTCTGGCTTATTCAGTAACTCAGTAGTCATCTAAAACATAATGTTCTTTCTCCATGTAGCTGAGTAGTGTTGATTTCTAGTTTTATTTTACAAGATGTGATAAGTTGTGACAGTTTTGCCTTTTGTGGGAAGTAAGATGTATATTTTGGTCTGGAATGTGCTCTATTTCACAGGCATTTCATTTGAGTAATGTAAAGAATGTGTACTCCATTTCTTTTGGAAATGTGTGTGTGTGTGTGTGTGTGTGTGTGTGTGTGTGTGTGTGTGTGTGTGTGGAGAGAGAGAGAAAGAGAGAGATAAAGAGAGAGAGAGAGAGAGAGAGAGAGATATGCATGCATGCATGCATGTACAAGTGTCATGTTCCATATGTGGAACTCAGAGGTCAACATATAAGAACCAGTTCCCTTCTTTAGCCATTTAAGTCCTAGAGAATGGTCTTAGGTCAGCAGGCTGGGTGGAAAGCATATTTATCCACTGAGCTATTTACGCTAGCTCATCTTTGCTGATTTTAATTCCGATGTCTTAGCTAAACATGAGAGTGGATATTGACACCTCCAGCATTACTTACTAAGTCCAGTCCTTTTCTTCTGATTAGAGTGTTTTATGAAACTGGAAGTCCTGAACATACAGCTTTGGTTTTTTTTTTGCAATTATTCTAACTTCTTATTTAATTTGTTAGTATGTACCGGTGTTGTTTTTACTATTTCTGAGTGGTTTCTGGTTTGCGATCTGTTTTACTGGATATTAGAAAAGCTGTGTCAAATTGTTTTTTACTTCCATATACTTTGTAGGTTGATACTCCTTCTTTAGCCCAAAGTTGTGGGTATGTGTTCTAGTATGTTGTTTCTAGATAAAAAGTTGAATATGATATTCTGACTCAGTTCTCTTTTCTGACTTTCTTTCTTGGTGAGTTGAGGTCACTTACATCTATCTGAAGTTTTTGAAAAATCCTCTTGTATCTTTATGGTTGTTCTTGTTGGTTAGATTACTCTTTGTTCATTTATTTTCTTCCCTGTTCCTAATAGAATTTTGCTGGATCACTGTGTTGTTTATGAGAGATTTCCTTGCACCTTATTTTATCTGTTCTTATCATGTGTTCACATGAAAGTAGCGATTATTCATCCTTCTCTGGATATACTGTTGTTTCTCTGTAGCTAGGTTGGTGGTCATGCACTTCATAAGACTGTACTTGTCTTGTGATACCCCTATTTTAATTTTATAGGATTATTTTCTTTTTTTTATTAGTTTTTAAAATTTTTTTTACACTCTAGACTTTATTCTCCCCCAGCCCCTGTCCACCCTCTGATGGTTCTACATCCTATACCTCCTCCCCACACCTCTGTTTCCCTGAGGATGTCCTTAGCCCCCAGCCCCCACCCCACCTGACCTGTAAACTCTCTGGGGCCTCTAGTCTATTGAGGGTTAGGTGCATCATCTCTGATTAAACCCAGACCTGGAATTCCTCTGCTGTATTTGTGTTGGGGACCTCATATCAGCTGGTGTATGCTGCCTTTTTGAGAGAGCCAGGGGTTCAGATTAATTGAGACTGCAGGTTCTCCTACAGGGTTGCCCTCCTACTCTGCTTCTTTGAACCTTTCCTTAATTCAACCACAGCTTCTGTCCATTGGTTGAATGCTAGTATCTGCATCTGACTCTTTCAGCTGCTTGTTGGGTTTTCCAGAGTGCGGTCATCCTAGCTCCCTTTTTGCTAGCTGCCTATAGCATCAGTAATAGTGTCAGGCCTTTGGACCTCCTCCTAAGCTGGATCCCACTTTGGGCCTGTCACTGGACATTTTTTTTCCTCAGAATACTTTCCATTTCCATCCCTGTAATTCTTTCAGAAAGGAACAATTATGGGTCAGAGTTCTGACTGTGGGATGGCAACCCCCTCCCTCATTTGATGCCCTGACTTCCTACTGGAAGTGGGCTCTATAAGATTCCTCTCCCTATTGTTGGGTATTTCATCAAAGGTCCCTCACTTTGAGACCTGAGAGTCTCTCACATCCCAGGTTCCTGGTGCATTATAGAGGGTCCTCCCAACTTCCCACCTTCCTAGGTTGCCTGTTTCCATTCTTTCTGCTGGCCCTGGGCTTCAGTCCTTTTCCTTTACCCAATACCAGATGAGGTTCTAGCTTCCCTCCACCTCTGTCCACTTTTCCTCCCAGGTCTCTCCCTCCCCACTTGTGATTGCTTTCTTCTCCCTCCCTAGTGGGACTGAGGCATCCTCACTTGGGCCCTTCAGCTTGTTGACCTTTTTGAGTTCTGTGGACTGTATCTTGGGTATTTGGTACTTTGGGGGGGGGTGTAATATCCACTTATCAGTGAGTACATACCATGCATGTCATTTTGAGTCTGAGTTACCTCACTCAGGATGATATTTTGTAGTTCCATCTATTTGCCTGCAAAACACAGGGTGTCCTCATTCTTAATAGCTGAGTAGTATTCCATTGTATTGTTTTATGACCCTGTATAATGAAAACTATCTCTAATTCCACATTGTTGATTCTAGCGATGTGACTTAGAAGTTAAGCACTTTTGTTGTTCTCCCTGAGGACCCAAGTTTGGTTCTTAGGAACAATGTTGGACAACTTACAACCACTTGTAATGCCAGTTGGGGTAGTGGGTAGAGATCAAGTACTCTATTTTGGCTTCCTTGGACATTTGCATTCATGTGTATGTAACCACTGATACATTTACATGGGTAAAATTCAACTTATTGATTGTATCTTTTAAAAGGTACTGATCATTTTCACAATCCACATACATTAACACATAATTAACAATTTCAAAATAAATTTGTAAAATATAATAACATTTAAAATATAATAAAGTAAAAATTCTGATAAATATAATTAAAAGAGCTATTCTGGGCTCCACATGTGCAAAGAAACATATGACTTCATATGTGTGCATCCATTCATATACACATGTGCATACACACACACTGACATACATACAAATACAAACACACCTTTCATTAAAGAGGAAACCAATTTGTGAAAAATTTAGCAAGTGTACTCTAAAAAGTCATTTCATGTTGTTTACCTAACTGATAATTTATACTTCAGGATATAGTATTTCTTCAGAACCATCCTTGTCTCCTCATTTTCTATGAATAGCTGCCTGCTTTCATCTATTTGATCTCGGTGTTTATTACCTTTATGCCTACATGGATTCCTACCATAAAAGATCACAGGGAAGTCTGTCCCAGTTGTTATATTGTGCCTGGTTTGTTGTCATTGAACGTTTTGTTTGTTTGTTTGTTTGTTTGTTGTTTAGCTCAGCTTAAGTGTGGCCCTTGATTCCTGGTGTGCTTATGTTAGAGTCAGTGACCACTGTAGAAGTGGCAGGAACCAGAGCATTACGTCAAGTGATTAGCTGAGTTGCTCGGCACTACTATACTTTCTTTACTTTGTCTCTATTGGTTTTTTTCTTTGTTTGGTTTTGTTCTGTTTTTACATTTTTGTTTTAAGGGCTAAGATTCCTTTTATAAACTAAAATTGTTATCCAATGGGATTGGATAACTTGTTAAGAAAGTTCATTTAAAATTCAATGTCAATTTCATCTACAGAGGAGGATGCAAACATAACTTTATTTGTCATGCATTATTTTTGTTATAGAAGGAATTGCATATTTCAAGAAGGAAGTTCTCACTATGAATTTGCAGAAGGTTTGAGAGAAGTATCACAATTCTTAGTCATCTTCTTCACATTAAAACAGAGTTTAGAATGCTGGATGCTTAATGAAACATTGCATAGTAAGGTGTAATTAGTGGTCATCCTTACTGGCAAATTTTTATTCCACATGTTTAGATACTAAGTTTTTGGGAGCAAGAACATAATGTTAACATTCCAGAATATTGTTCAGTATATTTATATTTATAACATGTTTTAGGGGACACAGGGGCGAAGGTTTCTGAATTACAAACTCTTGCTGCTCTTGGGAACTGAGATAGGGTTCACAGAACCCACAATCACCCAGCTCACAACCACCTGTAAGGGTATTTGAAGTCCTCTTCTGACTCTGTTGGTATAACCTACTGACATCCTGCATAGACATTCATTCTAGCAAAAACTGTGTCACTAAATGAACTTAGATTTCAGTGATAGGACCAGGGAGCCAAAAATGAATCATATCACATCTTCCAGCTAGCAGACCCCAACACTGACCACATAAGAACAATGATGACATTCATTATTTGTTATCCAACATCAGTGTGGCATCTGTACATCTCCTAGAAGGGTAGATGGAACCCAAAGCAGGCACTTCATTTGGAAATATGTGAATATTTAGAAATTTAAGTTCAGGTTGAGAATTAAAAATTTAGGAAAAAATATATAACTTTAAGCAGGAAATTTGTGGACTTTACTCAAATGTATAGAACCAAGCAGGCAAATAGAATAATGTTAGGCATACTTGTAAAATAAATGTAGCATATTTAGATAAAACTTTGAACATCTCTGTGAAAGAACATGAAAAGATGAAGTCTGGTTATGCTTACCTATTAAAATTTTCACCTTTTTAGTTTAGGCCTACCTAAACATATTATCATGCTGTATAATGATATCAACAGTCAGGAAAATAAAACTCTCATGATATAAAAATTGATGTATACTGTTACCTCCTGGATGATGACTTTTAAAGATTTACTTAATTTTTAATAAAATGTGTAAAAAAATATATGTACACCTGTCAGTGAATGCACATATGAATGCTGGTACCTTCAGAGTCCACAGAGAATCTAGCGTTTCAGGCTTTTGTGAACTTCCTGACACAGATTCTGGGAACAGAGCTCTGATCCTCTAGAAGAGCACTATCTACTTTTTTTCTCATGTAGCAGAGAACTTCATTGAAAAGACATGCTGTTATTTCTAGAACATACCAGATATATTAAAAGCTAGGAAACTTCCGACATTAATGCCACCTGTTGAACTCTGATTTTAGTACAGTTTGGTAGAAAGCCTTGTCAAGGTTGGGCCGTAGAGTACCAGTTCCTTTAACAACCTGTCTTTTTGTAGGTTCAATGAACCACAGTAAAATTAGTTAAGATGTTTTATTATGAGTTAATTTCTGAATTTACTGGGTTCCCAAGATAAGATTCAGAGCTAGAACTGTACAAAATTTTCTGTGCTAAAATTTCTGTGGCAAACATACTAAGGTGTTTGTTTGGTTTTGTTTTTTTTGAGACAGGGTTTCTCTGTGTAGCCCTGGCTGTCCTGGAACTCACTCACTAGACCAGGCTGGCCTAGAACTCAGAAATCTGCCTGTCTCTGCCTCCCAAGTGCTGGGATTAAAGGCATGCACCACCACTGCCTGGCTGCATGCCAAGGTTTTATAACAACCATCATTATTATTAAAGATTTTGAAAAAAATAATTATTTAATTTTATTTATAAAGATTCCATGACGCTGAGAGGCAGCTGCACACAGCAACCCAGATTGCAGTGCCTAACATGTGAGGTTGCAAAGGAGTCAGTCAAACTAGTGAAAACTTATTTGGTTAACAAATAAAGGCTAAATTTATAGAATATTAAGTGATATATCAGTATTGTATAAAGGCAAAGAGTTCAAATAGTACACTTGTTTTGTTTACAGTAAAAGCTATCATTTGAGAAATCAAAATTTCTTCCTCCTTTAAAATTACTAAATATTTGAAAAACATTCATCTTTCTTCAGTTGAATTCCACTTTAAAAACACAACTTTTATTGAAAAGTTGTGGTAACCTTATGACTATTTTTAAAGCAAATTTTATTTTATATAGATATAATTACCCATAAAATGATGCAGTTATATCATATATAGTATTGAGTTGAAGTTAGTTTTTCTTATAAAGTATGTTTACAGTTGTCTCAGATTAAGTAGATTTCTTACTCATTGCCATTTTGTCTAAAGTCAATTATTCTTGGTAGATATTAGATTATATTTCGAATTTTCTAACTAGTAGATGTTATAATCATTTTAGCATGGAAATCCCAGCACTTGGGGGGCAGAGGCAGGCAGATTTCTGAGCTCAAGGCCAGCGTGGTCTACAGAGTGAGTTCCAGGACAACAAGGGCTACACGGAGAAACCCTGTCTCAAAAAACCAAAAAGAAAAAAAAAATATAAAATCCTCATGCCACATTATATCCACTGGAAAAATTAGAGCAAATTAAGGACAACTGAAAATTATCTTAAACAAAACTCATTCTTCTTTGGCCAGTATTTATAATAGGCTTTTCCCCCCTTATGTTAAGTATAGTTTTTTTTTACCATAAAAAACAATTTGAATATAATTCCTTCTCTTTCTCATTCAAGCTGACTTTTTTCTAGTTTCATCATTTGCCTGCAAATTTCATAATGTCAGTTTTAAGACAGTTATGTGATACTCCATTGGGTAAATGTACCACATTTTCTTTATAATTTTCTGTTGAGGGATAACTAGGTTCTTTCCAGTTTTCTAGATATTATGAATAAAACAGCAATGAACACGGCTCATGGTGTCCTGTGTCAGGATAAATTGTCCTGCACAGTGAAGTGCATATTTGTCTTGAAACTTAGGCATGAAGACATCATACAGGTTTCCTACAGATGAGTTTGTAAGAGATCTGTCCAGGTATCCTCAGATATCCTCCAGAGCATTGTACAGTGAAGTGTACAAAAGGGAAATCCAGAAATACAAGGGAAAGTATGTGTTTTTAAACATTTTCCCCAAAAATTACAGAAGCAGGAATGTAGCTCTGTGGTCATGTTTACTTTATTTACAAATGTCACAAATTTCATTTTGTTAAAGTCTCAAAACTATTTAAAGATCTTACAGGCTTGTCAGTGAACGCTCAGTTCAATTTGTCTCTCTTCTGGTTTCTGAATGTATCACTTCCTTGAACTCTTCCCTTCTTCCTTGGGGATCACAAACTCTCTGAGATGAAAACCAATTGTGTTACTAAGAACTGCGCTGGCTGCTACAGCAGTTACTAAACCTTTTTCCTTTTAGTTATTAGGCAAGAAAAAATATTGTTAATTTGTACTTTTCCTTTGATTAATATGTCCTACAAGCAGAGCCTGAGGAAATGTATGCTTCCTTTTTTTTTTTTTTTTTTTTTTTTTTTTAGTTTTTCGAGACAGGGTTTCTCTGTGTAGTCCTGGCTGTCCTGGAACTCACTCTGTAGACGATGCTGGCCTTGAGCTCAGAAATCTGACTGCCTCTGCCTCCCAAATGCTGGGATTAAAGGAGTGTTTTTTTAAAAAATGTCTACAGAGTTTATGAAAATGCTGTTTTCTCAAGTGAGAGGATCTGAGTTTTCCTGTATTTGCATGAATATTTGGCTTGCAAAATCACTTTTTGAGTAATTTATTTGGGTGTATTAAGAAATGTTTCATTACTGCCATTACTTTTGGTAAGCAGCCATGTGAAAAATTATGTCCTTCTTTCTACTTCTGCTTTTGCAATAAACAGTGCATATTATGTTTTGATTAGACATTCAGTCATACTTCCATACTTTGACATTTACTCAACTCTAACAATTTTTCATTGATATTGATTGATCTTTTCCATTGTTATTTCTAAAGCTGTTCTACAATCCAAGCTATTTTCTTTACTTAGATGTTATAGATATTTCTTCCATATTCTTTGTTGTTCATATATTTTGCTAATAAATGAATATAATAATTAATATTAAGTTGCCATGGTGGGCAAGATGGTTCATCTTCCAAAGGTCTTTGCCACCCAGCATGATCACCTGAATGTGATCTCCATGATTTACATAGGAGTAGTAGATATCTTCTTTTAGTCCCCACATGCGTGTTAAGTTGTGCGCATGCTCTCACACACACACACACACACACACATTCCAACACAAAATAATTAATGAATGAATCATTATAATTAAAAGAGATACAGTTCAAATAGATGGTTCACTGTTTAAAGAGGCTTGCCACTAAGTTTGATGACAATTCTTTGAACCCAGATAGAATAAGGAAAAAACCTGACTCCTTTAAGGTATTCTCTGTCCTCCACAAGTATAATATGGCATGTTTACATGAACAACCATATACACATGTGATAAATAAGTACATAAATACTTAAAAATTGAAAAGCTTACAGGATTTAGAGGTCTTGAATTTAAATTACACATTGAAAGGTGTCTTGCTTCAAGCATCAATGTGTGTGAAGACCTAAAAATCTTCCATATTTGACCCACAGCTCCCAAGAAGTGTTCCTGAGTATCAGCTTTAGAATGGTTGTTTGGGATTGCTAGAAATATCAGCCAAAAAGAGAGCCATTGCATTTCCAGACTTCTTGACATTTAAGCTCTTATACTTTGATTAAAAATCTAAAAGCCATGACAATAATAGAACAACAGGATAGGAGTTATTTCACAGCAGAAATGTCAACTTAGGGTTAAACTTCTTCCATGCTCAAATGGCAAGAGACCATAAGAAGAGAAGTAGGCATGGAACTATAACTTCTGGGGCATGTTCATTTATAAATCTGCTTAACACAAAGCCCAGAGGGGAAGTATTAAAATCCTGGGTTACAGATGGAAATACAAAGTGCCTTAAGTCCGAAATGAAGAAAAACACACTCATTTGGCTTCAAATAAGGCCTTAGGCTGAGTCTGAAATGTAATTTTGCTCTAGAAATGAGGAAAGAAATAGGTAGTGTTTCATTCTTCTCTTTTATTTGTATTTGGGACCAAGTAAATGAATTTTGAAAGCTTGCCCTTTAAATTTTAAAAATAAGACAAGGACACCACTGTATAACCACGTGAGTTTTACCCTCTCCTCTCCTTTTTTCTGAGTGTCATGTTTTGTCCTTGGGGTATGTTTCAAGGCTCCATGCATGAAATTTCTCTATTTTACAGTGTCTGTTCTGTGTCCTTTATTTATTTCATTCACACATTCAGGATAAATTTCATTTCTTTTTTCTTTTTCTTTTCTTTTTTAGTATAGAATATAATTTATTTTTGGTATGGGCAGGGGAGTTAAGAGGGGAGGAGAGGCAGAGAAAGGCAGAGAGAATAGAGAAACAGAGGCCAGCCCTGGTCAACAGCATGTGGAGAAAGGGGGGGGGGAGGGGAGAGGAAGAACAAGAGAGAAGCAAGAGGGAAGCAAGAGTAAGAGCCAAGATAAATTTCTTTTCTCACAGTCCCCTTTACATAGGAAAATCAGGACAAATTTAAAAGCAGTAGAGAAAAGCTATGTTTACACTGTAGAAGTCATCATTTAAACACATTTATTGTAGATATCTCTATCTCATTGTATACTCACAATGTCTATGTTGGGATTCTGATTTTTTTTTCTAAAGTACATTTGACCCAAGAATCTCTGTCTCTCTCTCTTTTGTTTTCTGAGACAGGATTTCTCTGTGTAGCCCTGGCTGTCCTGGAACTCACTCTGTAGACCAGGCTGGCCTCAAACTCAGAAATCCACCTGCCTCTGCCTCCCAAGTGCTAGGATTAAAGGCGTGCGCCACCACTGCCCAGCTAAGAATTCCTCTTTTAAATTATCATACCCATTTTGTAGAATTTTTATGATGATATGCAGGCATTGATGATATGATTATTTAACAGATGACATCCTCTGATTTACAGAATGATAATGCATATGATCTTCTTTATAAGCAAATATCATAACTATTTGTAACTTTAGGAAAATTGATAAAGTGGCTGTGTGACAGTCCCCAGGTCTGATAGTAAGTTCTGGCTGTAGTGCACATCATGTCATATGTTGCTTAGTTAAATATTTAGCATTAGAACTAGTTATTATTTAGCCTCTGCCCTTCAAAATGACTCAATGTATGCTCTTTTATATAGGACATTACTATAAATTTTTACTTGTTAAAGTTGTTTGATTTTAGTAATTTTGTGTGTCTAGATTTGTGAAGTTATAAGAGTTTTTAATGATGTCCTGTATAATTTATGACATCCATCTATAAGATACAATTCAGTTTATAATTTCCCCACCCCACAAAGTATATAGGGAAATGAAATAAGAGCTTAATAATATGACACTTTGCATTTTAAAATCCGATGTTTTAGTCACAGTTATCAGAGCACCAATCAATTCAGACAAAAGAATTTGACATTATGTTGCATTTGCATGCAGTATCCGAATCTGAAATAGGTCTCACAAAAAAATCTGGATTGAATGTAGACATCCCCCTCCAGTGTTAAAGAAACACCGTAATACCCTGCTCACCATTATGAGATAAAAACCAGTGCTATGTATTTGTGGAGCACATCTTTGATATAAATACACAGGATGTTTATGTTTTAAAAAGTATCATTATAGGAGAACTGTAGTGTCCCTCAATCATTATTTATTAAAGCATAATGGGTCACAAAGAAAATTCACTTTCTGCTCTGAGAAAAATGAGTCTGTTTTGTGCACTGAATACTTGTCTCTGAATTAGCACCCCCCTTCTGCCTTTCACCTGAAGGATGCGGGAGAAATAATTTTGTATTTGTGCTGTAGATGTGTGGCATGGCATTTTAATAGGTGTAAGGCTAACCCCACGAAGCAGACTGAGTTGTCTGTGCAGCCTCTCAGCTCTCAAACTTGGTGCATTGGTCTTTTTGTTCCTGTGGAAATAGGAATGAGTGGGGCTTGAGGAAGTGATAAAAACTTACCTGGGATGCAAAACATGGCAGTGCATATGGAGAAGAATTCTACACCAGCACTCTTCCTTTCCTACCACTGACCTGTAGCAAGCCCAAGTGAAGGAAAGGGCCTATCGCTCTTTATTATTTTCTCTGAGAAGTAAAGAACCTGAATTGAATTTAAGAATGATTTTAACTTTTTAAGACTGAAGAGTAATGTGTGTAGGCTGTGCTGCAGTCCCTACAAATGTATGTCATCAGGTTAATGAAGCAATACATTGTGACGTAGTCATTTGAAAAAACACTACTCAGTTATAAAGAAGATAAACCTGTGAATATATGTGATACTGTTATGACCTGTAAGACCCTTAGAAATCACCATAACCTCATGTTCTAAAATACTATTTATATGAACTTGGTAAATGACAAAAATTTGGTGACAGGAACACTTTCTTGACATGCACAAAACTCCCTTTTGAGTGTATACCACATAAAATTAAAATGCAGTGACAGAAAGTTGGGCAGTTGCTTCTAGGCCTCACACTTAATATTGGTAAGTCTTATATGCAAATATTACCCAAGAATGGATTTTTAAAAGGCAACATGGTAAGACTGAGCAGTAAGTAGGAAGAGGGGGCCTTGTAATTTATTAATACTTGGAAATGAACGCAAAAATCACTGGGCCAGCCTAGATTTCACCCAGAAGTTAGAAAAATATGTCATATAGCTTATTTTGATTTGTGTTTTTGAGACATGGTCTCACTGTGTAACCCAAAATGTCCTCAAAGCTTTGATCATCCTGCCTCAAACTGGCTACTACAGGTGTGCACTCCATTTCCCACTGAGATAATCAACTGAGAGGAAGGCAGAAGATGAGTCTGATCATGCCCATGACTTCCTTTGATTGCTGTAAACTTTTGACAAAACGCCAAGCTGAAGGGTAACACCTGGAAGACATTTAAAAAACACTGAGTTCCATTTGTAATGTATATTTTAAAGGCTAGATTAGACTAGCAGTTGAGGAATTATGAATGTCAGAGACCTGGAATTTCTCTAATATACCAGCTAACTGGTTCATACAATTTACTAATTTTTTTGACTAGGAGAATTAGTAAACTATCATATTTAACAAACTAAACATTAGGAGTAATTTCTTAGATATATTCTTCACTCTTACTGTGTCAAATAATTTTTAAGCTATCTCAGGCCACCATTAAATATTTAGTAATGCCTATGAATATGTGTCAGATGTTTCTAGCTAAATGTGTAAGGTGGTGCACACCTACAGCCCCAGCATGAAGAAAGTTAATTTAATGGATTATGTGTTTGAGATCAGTTTGAGATACATTAAGTTTAAAACCCACCTGTGTTATCTGTGTGTGTACATGTACATTGATAAAAATTTAAAGTCCAATATAATGATGTCAATAATTTTTATCAAAGTATGAGGTTCATGTTTACTTTCCCCTTTCATATACTTTACAATGTATCTGTCTATACATACACACAAAATGTGTTCATTAAATTTTTTGAGTCATCATCACTAAACTCCATTCCAACTAGGACAGTGCTTGGTGAAGGGATATTATACTTAACAGAGTTGAACTGGTGACATTGAGCTTGGTGTTGTTCATCCTTATACGATCGGGAGGGAGGTAACTGAAATTTCACCTAGACTGATTTTACTCATATGAGTCCATAGAAGATTGACATGTAGGTATTTGCATGCTGTAATTTTCAAGTCTAAGTAACACTAAATTTAGAATAAAATTGGGTTATGTTGCATAGTCAATTTTCATTGTTGATCAGGTGGTTAGAAGTCCAGGTTTCGACAATGATATAAACACATTCAATGTTAGGCTGCCTACACTAGTAAGAATTTGAGTTCCCATAACCCTTTAATTATACATGAATATTATCAAACTGTGATAAGAGTTCCGTACTAAATGGGAAAGATGACTAAGTGTGCAGACACTAATGAGGACATTTGTCATTTTCTTATCGTACCACTCTTTGGGTTTATGTTATCTATAGTCAAAGAAAGAAGAAATGCCTTTTCTTAGAGTAAAGATGTTGTTTATAACATAAGCAATAGACAGGAGTTATACAGATTTACTGAAATATGCAGTGTTCAGTGAAACTGACAACCTTTATTTCTCTTTTTTTTGTTTGTTTGTTTTTTGTTTTTTTTAATTCTTACAGATGGACCCTATTCAGAAAGCTGTAATAAACCATACATTCGGGGTTCCTCTTCCTCATCGGAAAAAGCAAATCATCTCATGCAACATTTGCCAGTTGAGATTTAATTCAGATGTGAGTGTGCCACTTAATCACTACAACTGAGAATGCCCATATCCGAAAAAACATGTAACTATATGTGTTCAATAACTTGGGAGCTTACCATACTATGTTTGGTTTTTACTATAGAAAAATTGCATGTACAGCTAGATATACTTGAAAGTTAGTGTTTTGTTTTTGGTATCTTAAGAATACTTAATGTGTATCATTTGCTTTGTTAAATTGAGAGCCAGTGAAGATTTCGATAGATTATATCTCAGAAATAAAACAGATCATTTTCCAAGATTAAACCTTTGCCTTCAAACCCTTTACCCAGTATCAACAAGTTCCTAGTTCCGACTCTGTGCTGTGGAATATCTCTCTCTCTCTCTCTCTCTCTCTCTCTCTCTCTCTCTCTCTCTCTCTCTCTCTCACCATGTACATGTTTGTTCTCAGAACAACATATGAACAGGAAACTCCAAAGATCTTAACTTTTAAATCCCATGTAAACTGATTATTCCACAGAAGGAAAGATCTAAAAGATCAAAGGGAGATGTCTGAGAACCTGTGGACCTGCCTGGTAGTTTTAAAGTGTTGAGGAGGTTGTTCACACTATTTCCAACTATGTTGAGGAGGAAGGTGGACTGTGGATCCATCTTAGTAGTACCAATGCTGACTTGTAGCAAATGTGAAAGTGTTTATGATTCTCAACCCCTAGTTCTGCTTTGGGGTAAAGGTAGTCCTGAGAGCTACAGAAGGAAGAAGAATAGTGGGTTTGGAAGAAATAGGCATTGGATACCTTGTACTCAGACTGTGAGCAAATAGAAGGCCCATATTCTGCTATCATAATAGACTCCCACCCTGGATTGCTACTGTAGCTTATCTTTTGTTATTTTATTGGTTCTTCTTTCTTCCATCTTTCTCCACCCTTTCAACCCTGTGACACTACGTAGAAGAGAAAGATGGATAGAAAGGAAAAGAGGCAACGTTTTTGTTAGACTACTTTCTGCTGGTTTGGGGAATCAAATTCCTTGGAGGCATATTTGATCTTTACCATCTAGGTATCTAATTCTTTCTTATTCTTTCCTCTTTGTGCATGAATACTTAACAAACCACAAACAACCACAACCAACAGTAACGAAGCAACAACTAACCTACCCTGCCTCTCAGGGCCCTCAGATTTATATAAACCTTGGAGAAGTTCCTAGAATTTCAAATGTCACACAATCTTACAAACTATCTGCAGCTGGCAAAATCACTTTCCTGATAGAGCATGAAGCAAATCATAGTCAGTTGCTATGGACAATCTGAAACAGCCTCAGATCCCACAACAGGGACTAAAAAAACTTAGTTTTATGGTATTTCTGTGTTTTTAAAGAAACCAATGTGCCAAAATTGTCATTACATGCCATTACCTGTGCAAAATAGCCAGACTGTATGAAGAATTTCATCTGCTGAGAACAATATAGGCAGTGACCAGCCACATGAAATACATATGGCCTCTACAAGTGGTTCATTCCCTCTATAAACAGAACAGTTCTTTTTTATTTGATGATTTCTTAGCTCATGCAACTCAAATATTTTCTTGCAATTAAAATATTCCTTCTGCTGTCTTGAAAAAAGAGTAGTTGCCTAGACCTGTCCTGGTGCATTTGGACTCCATAGACTTGTCCTAGTGCATTTGGGTATTTCATAATCAATAGAAACATATTGGTTCCAGGGGCTGGGAGCTCTAAACCTAAATTGCTAGTAATTACAGAGTCTGGCAAGGATGTATTGTCTGGCTTTTAGGTGTTACACTTTCACCAGTCTTTAATAAGGGAGAATGATTGAAGGAGCTGCAGGGAGCATGTTTCTGTACTTATAACCTAATCACATTAACAAAGGCCTCATCTAATGCATCACCTAAAGGGTTAGGATTTCAACAAGAGAGTTTGTTTAGCCAGAACAGAAAGAAACACCAGACCATAGTCTCATGCAATGGTTTCAATAATCTATTAGCTGCTTCAAATGAAACATCAACAAGAACTCTTTACACAGGATATTTTGGGTGTTTTTAAATTAATTTGTTTATAAAAGCTGAGCATTTTTATTTGGCTGGAACTTAAGTTTATCACAGAATTGATTAATCCATAAAAAACATATTATAAAACAATGATTTATATGTAATGATTACAATTACTGTAAAAATGTAGCATCCTCCTACAATGTAAACAAGAGTTGTAAACTTATTTGGGTTTTGTTGTTGTTTTGCTTTTTTAGTTAACATTGTATTTGTTTCTTTGTTCATTTCTTTGTTTAAAAATTCATGTATGTGTTCATTTTATATTTTTCAGAATAGTTTATAAATGGGATTAAATTACTAAAGATTTAAGTGGTATGATAAAAGGTATTTATTCCATGAGGGGCTCTTGTTTCAGGAATGGTCACTGTGTTCTCTCAGACTCAATACCAATGCTGCAAATTGTGATCATATTTCTTAACACTGGATGCAAGAAAACACATTTCTATCACCATTATTTAAAGTGCCTTCTGAATGATTCTTGTTCCCCTTAAATTGAATTGAAATTCTATTTTGAAAGTTACCATGTAAAGATGACAAGACTCCACTAAACCACCTTGCTACCTTCTCACATATGATGAGTACCTCCACCTTGAAACAATTTTGATGTCAATATCTTCCGTTCTATTAAAAAGCAATTATGCATATTATGAGTCAGAGAATGCTTCCAGGTCATGAGACTTAACACCCATTGGACCTTGCACTGAATAGAATTCCACTTACCATATCAAGCAAGGGCTTTGGTTTGATTGTTCCCAGTGATGAGTCACTTTTTTTCCAGAAGATATTTCCAGTTTCAGAGATTATTTCTTCTCTCCTAGATTGATATTGCAATCATGGTTAGTAACTACAAATGTTGCTGAATAAACCCTAAGTGACACTTAAATTCATAAATATCACTATTAACTCTAACCTGCACAGGTAATACAGGAAATATTTTCTTCTCAAGTATAATCCTATTTTCTTCTTAAAAGACAATAGCCATTTAATTTACTAATAGTGTTTCTAGGTGTCAC
This sequence comes from Mastomys coucha, assembly GCF_008632895.1. Classification (NCBI taxonomy): domain Eukaryota; kingdom Metazoa; phylum Chordata; class Mammalia; order Rodentia; family Muridae; genus Mastomys; species Mastomys coucha. The sequence goes on from NW_022196905.1 coordinate 48,308, forward strand.
AGGGCCCTCATATATGTTTATCTGGGAGAGCTCGATACTATTCTCACAATTTTGCTTTGGGAGCTCTATGGCATGTGGGCAAAGGAAGGTAGCCAAGCTATTATGGTACTTAGGCTTACAGGTCTGGGTCATCATTAACCACTGCAGGCTTGACCCATTTTTACTGTGTGTGTACATTTTTGTGTACCCATTTTTAGTGTGTGTACTAGTTGTCTATTTGCGTTGTGGCTGGAAAGAACAGAAATAAGTCACCTTATTGTTCTGTGGGCAAGACATCTAACAAGGGTCTCTCTGCATGTTATCAAGGTGTTAAGAGATTTTGTTGCTACAAATGACTCTGAGGAAGAAAGAACACAGCTTCTGGTTTGAGTTCATAAAAGATTGTGGGCCTCTCTCTCTACTTCTCAAGAACAGAGGAATGTTCAGTACTTTGCTCAACTGAGCTTTGACTCTTCTGCCTAACTTCTACATGTTGGCAGATCATACTAGGACAGCCTAAAAATTCAGGATAATTGCTCCACTTTTAATTAAGCTTATTAGCCAATTTAATTGCATCTACTAACCTAACCCCATTTTCCCATTTTATATATCACACATGTAGTTTCAAGGCATGAGACTTTAGCCATCCTTGGGAGATTACTCTATACAATGGATGCTTTCTGAGGAAGTCTGACTATGATTCCAAGTCCATGTCATGGGCATTAATTTCATAATCCAGTTCATTTTTTCTGTGTTTTATAAGATCCTATTAACTCATTACTCTTACATTTTCTTTACTTTGTATTCAATGTTGGATGTAAACTCACCATATAGGATTAATTTTAAATGATTGTTACTATATTTGTTTAGCTATCTATACATGTTTGTGTTTGAGCATGAGTTTATCATAACCTACATGTGAAGTGAGAGTCCATCTCCACTTCAAACATGTGGGCCCCAAGGATAGAACTGACATCTTAGGCATGGTGGCAATCACCTTTACCCTCTTAGCTCTCTTGCCATCCTAGAGTTAATGTCTTAAGTAATAGTAAAGTACCTCTTACTTTAAAGACCTAATGTTTATTTAAAAGAAAGACAACATTTTGACTGTATTTTGCTAATAAAATATAAATATCACAGAATTAAAACATAACAATTTGCTGTCTTTTAGAGATGTAAAATAACCATGTATCTCCATGCTTCTACAAGAACTAAGGCATAGGAAACAATGGAATTATGTGCTTACTGACTTACAGTATTCTAAACTACTACTCTTATAAACTGCATAGATGCTTAATGGATCAACTAGACTTTTCAATTTATGCACTACATTAATACAATTCCTATATATAGAAAACTTTTAAGATAAATATACATTTATATGATTCCATCATATTTTAATTCCAAAGAAAACCTTCCCAATCCTTAAAACACTGTGTATTTATCTGAATTTTATTTTCTTGGTTTTGTTTTTATCTCTGGAATGTTCTGGAGCATCATTGTAATTCACTTGTATGTGTGATTGAATTTTCTGTCACTTGGAAAGTGTTTTTGCCACACGAACCTTTTTACATTTCAAAGCTTCTTCCCTTTCCAGTGAAAATAATAGCTTACAGTTCTTTTCATTTCTAGATCATGAAAATTCAATTTCCTCACCCTTTCTATGCTTTTACTTTTTAACCCTCATATTAAGAATTATATAATTTAATGTTGTACCATACCAGTTTCCAATATGCTACAAATTTCTGTTAAAACCCTGTAGATAGCTTTTGAATCACAAATAATATTTAATGAATTTAAATCAGGTTGTTTTTTCTTGATGAGACTTTTTATTGAATAAAATATTTTAATATTCATATAAATATACATTGTATTATACAAAAACTTCTTATTAAAGGCTGCAATGTGTTAAATTATTTTATCATCATCTTAAAATAAGCATGAATTGCTATGTGGCCTGAGCAGGTTAGGAAATTGCTTTTGAAAGGCAACTTAAAATTTTGCCAACATGAATATAAGATGATATTCATGAAGGAAATAAATGAAGGAAAGAAGGAATATTTAATGATTGTTTGTAGAACATGAAATAAGATCTCAAGTTCCAAATGAAGGAATATAAAATGTTTTTATAGTCAAACTCATAATAATAGAGTTTTCTTGTATGTTAGAGGAAGAAGAGACTGTTAATTCCTCTGCACATGCTAAGGTGTATTGTAAGAGATTTATTGGTCAGCTGGACAACAGCTGATACTCTGGTTGAATTTGGGTCACAATGATAAAATACCCTCACAAAAAACAACTTAGGGGAGAATAATTTTAGCTCACAATTCCAGGTTTTAGTGCATCAATGTGGGGAAGTAACAGCAGGAGTTGAGACCTCACACCCACAGTGAGCAACAGAGACAAAAGAGATGCACTCATGCTGAGTGCTTGTTAGGTCTTAGGTTTCTCCTCTAATCTAGTCTAGGACCCCAATGGCTCACTACAGGGAGCTAAGGCTTCCATGTCAAATAAGGCACTCTTTATATTTTTCCACCAACATGCACACAGGTCAACTTCATCTAGACAATTCCTCAACCAAGACTCTCTTGCAAGGTGGTTCTACTCTGTGCAAACTAAACATTCAAAACAAATGAAATGGTTGTCTCATTAGGGCAATGTTCATTTCTCTACTGTGTATTCCTTCTCTGGTCCAGATTGGATCCTAGGTCCATTGTCAGCTTGAATAGAATGTTGCAAAGTGGCATGGATAGAGCTCTGAGCACGTCCTCATAAGCCAGGCTGTCCTGGAGAAATAGCCCTGAATTTCAATGGATTCATGGTTGGGCTCAAAGTTATATGGAGAAAATGTGGCCTTACCCACAAAAAACCCTGGTTTCTCTCACACAGTCATATTCACAATTCAAGCATAGACACTGACTGTTTAATTGCAAGTTCAAACTCAAATGCACTAGCCTTCCTGTTATAACAGAGGACTACAGATATTACTTACTGCTGGGAACTCATTTGATGAAGGAACAGAAAAAACAGGATATTATGCAAAGATAGCATAGCTCAGAAACTTCTGACCATTTAAAGGAAGATCCTTGCAACCACCGCCAGTCCAGTATCATTAATAGATTCCTCAATGCTGTTGTAAAGTGGAAACTATTATTAGTATTCTAAATTTTTGGATCCAGGAATATAGTAAGCCATATAGGATTTGATTTTTCAAAACCTGCTTTCAATAAGGGGTTCTTAAATACTTTACCCTCCCTTCCAGCCCACCACCACCCACCAGAGGTAGTGAAAAAGAAAGGTTATTAGGATATAGGGAAAGTGGACCTGTTTAGAAATAGTTCTTTGGATCAAATCCAGTCTGTGTTGTCAGGACATCAGCAGTTCAGTTCACAGGAATTGGCTGCAGCAAGCAACTGGATCAACTAGCAAACACCATTCATGAATCAGCAACAGCAGGTCGATCCAGAAGAAGCTATGAGGCTCTGCTATATGCTGTTTATATGATTTTATATAAACATATATATGCTATATGATTTTAATCTCCAATTGTCAGGATACCAGCAGTCCAATTCAGTCGTGTCAGGATAGCAAACACAAATCAGTAGTGGTGGCACAAACCGGCAGAAACAGCAAGGCTGCCAATGAATCGGTACGAGTTAGCAGGAGTGACCGACCAGGAGCAACCAGGACCAACAGGGACCCCAGGAGAAGTTCTCTGCCATGTCTCTCTCAGGGAAGTAAAGATTATTGAAAGATGAAGACAGGAGAACAAGGAAGCACTGCAAAGCTAGCTATGAGTCCTATTTAGACTCCTTCCAGCCATCACGTGATCTCACGGATCTTACCTCGGCAAAATGCCATGTGAGTCTTTCTTAGCAAAACTCCATGTGAGTCTGTTTTAGGAAAGCTCTGTGAGTCTGCATCAGCTGACATATCCAGAAACTTCCACTTCACTCTGACAATTGGCCAGACTCCAAAGAAGCAGCAAGAAGCCTCCAGAACACCATCAGAAGTTTTTTGATGTGTTTCATTCTATGGCATTATGAGAAATGGTGACCAGTAAGGAATGGTAAGGCTTACCACTAGCATTCAGAGTCATTCACTGTCTGTTAGGTTATATCTGTATTCCTTTTTAACATCATGCATCCTTTTACATGTTTGTTTAGCAAAACATCCTTTTATCTGTGTCTGCTTCATGAAAACATTCTTTCACTTATCTGATTTAGCAAAACATCCTTGTGTGCCTTCGCAAAACATCATTTGACAAAACTGAATTTCCAAAGACACCAGAAGTTTCTACTTTAAAGACATTTATCTGAATTTAGAGTTTTCATAATGAACATAAAGACAGATTATGCACTTAAAATAGGTCATCAGTAATCTCTCTTTATAAGTAACCAAATTGCTCAATAACCTGCTGCTCACATTACATGGTAAGAAATCTTTTTAGTATTCAAATCAATATTGTTTGGAACTGATGCATAAATGTCACTTAAACAAAAACTGGTGGTTGTATTAACTTCGAAAATTGTTCATTTATATCTTACCTCGAAGAAATCTGTCTGTCTGCCTGCCTGTCTGTCTGCCTACCTATCTAATTTCTGTGGATGTGTTTGTACATTCGTGAGTTAATGTGCCCTACATGAATTTGGGTGTCTTTTAAACAAAGCCCTCTGAAATTGGATTTATAGGTGTTTGTGAGCTATTATATGGATACAAGATGCTGAAGCCAGGTCCTCTGAAAGTCTCATAAGTCTCATAAGTGCTCTTATCCACTACCCCCTAGATACATAAAAGAAAATCTAAATATCTCCATTGTAAGCATTTTTGAATTTTATAAAGCAAAAAAAGATATATTATACTTTTGTCTTTGTGTAGTTTCATATTTAATTTTTGTTCTCAAACTGAAAATTCCATGTTAAGGTTTAAAAAATGTCTAAGTATTTCTTGCCTATATCTGGCAGGGCCTGTTGTCTGTACACATTCTGAGGGAAGGAACAGGATATAGATCCTATGCCCACATTGTGGTATTACTTAAGGAGACAGATTCCTAATTTCCTAGCATTTAAAATGTGTATACAGCCCAAACATGAAGTCAATACTGGGGAAGAGACTGAAAGGACAGGAAAATCATCCACCAGAAGTAGATACCTTGTCAACAGCTGGCAGGGCATTGGTTGGTTTGGGATCCTCCTTGACCTTACAAGATCCCCACAATCATTTAAGATGAGTAGCCAAAGGCCAACCAGATATCTCAGTGGATAATGGTGCTTGGCAGCAGGACTAACCATCTAAGTTTGATCTCTGGCTCCTACAAGATGGAAAGGAAAAACTGACTCCTGCAACTCGGCCTTTCTCCTGCACACTTAATGTCACAACGTGGTATGTTCCCACACAAATACACTTTCATACACAATAAATACATCAAATAAAGTAAAAAAAAATTATTTATATATATATACATATATATATTATATTTATATATATATATGCATATATATATGAGAGAGAGAGTAGGACTTGTACTGAATCCAGTTTTCACTCAAACATCATGGCTACTTCTTTAGGTGCCCTTTCTTTCTGAAGAACCAACTCTCTATTAGGGCCAATCCTCTAGTCAGAAAAGAGGCCTCTGTGAGAGCCAGCCAAAGGAGATGTAAGTAGGCTGTGGGGTCACCTGTGTGAGCCATGTTCTGGCATGTGTGCCAACAGACTGTAGGTTGTGGCTGTGTGTACACAAGCCTTGGTGGCTCCATAGAATGTCACGTCTCCCAAGTTTATATTTTGGGCAGTTTTGTCACTCAGTTGCACTAGCTGCTGACTTCTGACTAGAAAACCCAGTGCTGTCAGGACATCTCAGAAAAGAAAACTTTAAAAAATTTTTCCTTTTGTTATTTGTTTCATATTTTGCCAATACATATGTATGTATACCATGTGCATGTTGGGTGCCTATGAAGACCAGAAGATAGTATGGGAGCCCCTGGAATTGTAGACAGACATTAACCCCTGTATAAGAGCTATGAAAGTAACCTAGATTCTCTGGAAGAACAGCCAGTACTCTTAATTGCTGAGCCTGTAAAACGAAACTTTAACAGAAGAACTTAGCTGATACTGCCAATTAAGGTCACTGTCCATTTGCATATTGTTGCAGAAGCTGGTCAAGGCTGGGTACCCACTAAAAAACAGGAATGCATTTCAAAACATACTGCTACTTAAAGAGTGGAACTATGAAGGTGGCCATGAATGCCAATGTTCTGTCCTGACCAGAAGAAGCTGAGAACAGGACTATGGCACACACATGCCTGGAAGCATGAGAACATAGAGCTGCGTTGGGGAGGGGAGAATGTACCAGTAAAACAACAGGCAGATTTCCATTTCTGTGAATCAAAAGTTGGTCTTGGGTCTCAGGAAGTGGAGGTGGGCATCTGCTGATGCCAGAGTTCTCTCTAAGCCTTAGATACCACTCAATAAATTATGAGGACTTTAATGAAAGGAGCAGTTAAACTTAGATATACTTCCCAAATTTCCCTGGAAGGAAAATGGAATTGGAAACAAGACTTGGGAAAATGTTGGACATCTGATTCAGCTATGCAACATTTCAATGAAAATGGATTCAGGAGTTCCTTCTCCTTAGTGCCTCGTCCCTTTGCAGTATTCATATCTTAAGCATGAAAAGGAGCATATTCAACTGGAAGGGAGAAAGGGGAGTTAGACTTGGGTGTGGCCTGCAGGTGACTCTCTGCAGGTGACATATACACTGGCTTTGTGACAGCCTCAGAGCTTTAGATTAGTTTTTAAAAAAAAAAATCACTAATATAAACCCCCAATTTGAACTTTCTGATTATACTTGACTTCAGAGGATGTTAAAAATGACCTCACAGTTGACTGTGATAGGTGGTTTATGTAATATCAGGTTACATAAAAACCTGATGTAATGCAGTCAGTGACTAGGAGTCAGCTGATAAGCCTATCTCCACAATGCTCCCTCTCCTCTAACAACCATATGCAGTTCTTAAAAGTGTTACATGCCACTAACAAAGATTGCAGGAAAACGAGCTAATTGTCACCAAGAATCCAAAGTCTTAGAGAAAAGCTTACCTACCCCTTTACATTAACTCTGGTCACTGGTCTCCGGGACCCTTGTAAAGTTCTTTTTAAATAAGATTACAGGAGTAATCTCTGAGCAGATTCTATCTATTTCCCAAGCAGGGCTTATTGTCTCTGCATCAGTGAACTTGTCATGATAATCAACTATTTTTTGTCCCAACCATCAATCACTCTTGATTACAGCTGGGTAGAAGTTCTGTTCTGTTGATCAGCTCATCAGTGCACATAATATTACACCTGGAGGCCAGTCCAAATCAGCCTTCCATGGGGGAAAAGCATTTTCCTCCATGGCTTTTTGTGAACCGTTTTGTCATTTACATTTGTGTCTCATTGAATTGTCATGTCTGTCTTTGACTCTGCATTCTCCCTCAGAAAAAAAAATCACATTCCAAAATAGTTCCCTTAGTCTTCTCCATTATATGCTCCATTATTTTGCTTATAATCTATTTTAACCCTATTATCTCATCAAATTTTCTAATCATTACTGCAGATATTGTAGAAATTCAAATCACATGAATTATAATTCAATGAATATTCAGTACCTCTGTAAAACCAGTTTACCTTATGTCTCAGCTGGATGATTGCAAGTCTAATTGTGTTGAATTTTTTTAATAGTTGCCTAAATGCAAATTCTTGTTTGCTGTTTTGACTTGGACATCTGATTATTTATCTTTAATTTTCATCATATTTTAAGTAACATTAACTATCTGTCTTTGTGGTTTTTTTAAAAAAAAAATTGACAAGTAAATATTGTAAAACCAATCTCTCAATGTCAGCTTTGCTTTCACGCACTGTCTGATTTCTCTAAGCTATCTTTTATTTCTTAAACAAGTACCATGGCAGCAAAATTGCCATAGCAATGATAACATAGATCCACAGCAAAATATTTACCTATTCCATTAAATACTTGAAGCAGATATGTGTTTAAGGTTTATGTTCTCATTATAGTCCTTATTTGTATTATTTTTACTATTTTGTAAAATTTGAATTAGTAATTTAGAAACTCCTGAAACGTAAATTTAACACTTAAAGTGCAAAGCATCAGGCAACTGTATGGCAGGAGATTAGAAAATAATCTGATTTGATTAGAAACCAGCTTTTTCCATGAAATGGCCTAATTATAATAACCCGTGCAAAGTAAATAACTCCTCTCCAATTTCTCTTCAAATTGTCTAAATATTTCTACACTTAAATCATATGCAGAAAAGTTTCTTATTTTTACACTAGGCTGACATTATGCTATTTTGAGTTATTGAATTTTAAAACAAAAGCCAGTGCAAAAGCAATCAGTTAATGACAAAGTGATAGTTATCGAAAAGTAAACCATGCAATATTGGCTGGTAGCTCAGCACTCAGAAAAACCGAGCCACCAGCTCAGCACCCAGGGGCACTACTCCCCCGTGCGCTGGGAACTGCCAGGACTGGAGCACATCCAAGTCAGTCAGCAGCCAGATCTTCTTATGACAAAGTAACAAAATAAATCATTCTTTTTTTCCTCAGCTGTGATAGGCAAGTCCAATGACTTGTTTGCTATGACAAATTGTCAGGCCAGCCTACAGTTTGATTTCACAGTTTTAAACACTAGCCAAATGAATGTTGAAAGTCAACATCAGTTAAATGGGAATGCTCACATGTTTATAAAACACTTGAAGTGTGTGGAAAATTATAACTTGGGACTCTGATATGAAATGATAAGCCTCTGTAACCAACCAAGAAAAGATCTCCCTCCCTCAACTTTTCTCCTCTGAAGATGATCTTCACATGGAAATTTCATTAGCACATTATATTCAGGCAGAAAATTTGAAGCATATTTTGGGAAGTAATGAGATCCCAGTACTAAAGTTTGACCCTGCCTTCTCCTCTGTGTAAGCTGCCAATCTGTACACTGAAATGTGCCAAGAAAGAAATCTCCGGACTCTGTCACAGACTCTACCAATGGGTACTGTATGTACAAAACTATGTTCTCTTTGTTTAAAAAAAACAAAACAAAACAAAACAAAACAAAACAAACAAACACTAAGGTACTTGGGAATGTTAAAGGATGAAAGCTAGCATGCCCCAGGGGAAGAGGCATCCATCACAGATTTTCAGGACAAATGCCTGAGTGTCTGGAAAGGGGAGAGGAAAATGAGTTTTTGTGAGTTTTCAAAGAATCTGCACACTAGTATCTCCAAGAGAAATCTCTCCTCTGACTCTGTATGCCAACCTTTGTCTGACTAGTCATTGGCTTCATTTGGTGCCACAACTATAAATAACCAACGCTAACATCCATGTACTCACTCCTCTGAAACTCCATGCCAGAGAGCAAACGTCTTCTTGAATATTCTGCTTGTTTCTTCTTCCTCTACTATTGATTTTCAAAGGACGTCACAATGAGGTGGATAGGATTTTCCAGTGTTACAGCTTTCATCTTCAATTAAAAAGCAGAATACATGGGGCCAGTGACATTCTGCAGTGGGTAAAGGTTCTTCCCCAGAAGCCTGGTGGCATGATTTCAACCCCAGGATCATATGTAAAGGTAAAAAGAGTGAACCAACTCCACACAGGAAATTTGTATTCACTAACCAAGAGTAGTGAGTAAATGTGACTTCTGCCAACTCCTCAAAGAATGTCTCCATATCTTCTCATGGAAAGCAGGATTTCTTGGATTTAGTAGGAAAGAAGAAGAAGAGAAACTTGGCAACCACAACATTATCACAGAGCTTGGATGATATAGATCTTGGATGCGTAGGATTAATATGCACCATGATATTCATTGTGTCATTAATTTTGACATTAATGTATGAATTCAAGAAGTATTTATTGATGTCTACAACGTAATGTTGTAATGTGAATATAAATTAAAAGATTCAATCATGTAAATATCATTGTTCTTACATGCAATAAGAGCACTATGGGAAATAAATACTGTTAATAAGTATATTATGTAGAATATGACGTTACAGCAACACAACATTCAATGAATTGAGTCAGCCCAGGAATTTCTGGTTAGTTAGTAACAATACTTTGAAAAAGAAGAATACTTTATTGTTAGATACCTTGCCACTATTAAACTACCAACAGTTCTTGGAGATCAAGGGCTTCAGAAATGCTTGATCTTGGAGAACACAGAACAGAAGCTCCTAACTGCAAAAGATTTGCCCTCAAATTCCTGATATGATAATAACAAATATAGATTTTTTTGTCCCAATCAAAGCCTCACCCTGTACCACATACTTATGTACATTACTAATACAGAGAGCTATGCATCTAAGAGAACTAAATTTATTAATAGCTTCTGTTGTTACCATTAAAAAATTACCTGACAAAAGGCAACCAAAGGTTTACTCTTGCTCACAAATGGAGAATGCAGTTCATGATGGTGGGGAATGTATTGCAGGTTAGAGATGCTATTGTGGCAGCAACAGGAATTTGAGATTGTGAGACAGCTGCTCAAACAGTGTCCCCAGTCAAAAAAAGAAAGCTAAAACCTTAGTGCACCAGGATTCTCTGCTCTTTTCTGCTTAATTCAGCATGGAACCCATGTTTGAATGTTATCTTCTACCCTCAGTAAAACCTTTGAATATGCATGTACAGCCATTTCCTGAGATATGTCTCCTAGGTGATTGAAGACACAGTCCAGTTCACTGTAAAGATTAATTATTATGTTGGAGATATTTAAGAATAAGATCAGGGAAGGGCAGCAGAGCCATGAAAACAAGTGGGAACACCCCCCCCTTTTTATATAGTAGCTCATATGAAATGGAACATACTTGCCAAACATGGCTACTTACGATACCTCCATTAAGAGAGTTTCTAGACATACTCAAAATTAACACTTTCTTTTGCTGTGTGGAAAGCCAGGTTAGAAAACCTCTCCACATGCATATATCTTCCGTTTTCAAATTCTTTCCTTTAGAGAGCAATTTCTCCTTGTTCTTTTTCTAATAATCACTTGAATTGATTTGAAATTCTAAAGTAATCAGCTCTTGCAATTATAGTAAGGGGCCATCTTTACACATTTTGCTCATATCTCAGGTATCTTTTGTAAACAATTTCCTAATAACAAACAGTGAGTGATTTTTTAGGATTTCATTTAACTGGAAAGGGAGATCAAAGTTGTTCAATGATCCAGTGAATTCTTAACATATTAGGCATTCTAGAAGATTTCTGGTATCTGTGAGATAAATGAATTGCTAGTTTTTTTTAACATTCTATGTTTTCAAAATCCTAAAATATTAAAAATCTATTTAAAAAACTGGTAATGTTGAAACGTTTTAGACTTTTAGAATATGGGACTTGGTAGAAGGAAGCTAGGAAATTCAATGTGTGGTCTTCTTGGGACTAAGACTTGCTTTTCACTTCACTCCCAGATATGACTCAAAGAGGCTTCCTTTGCCATGTATCCTGAGCATAGTGTGCTGTGTCCACACAGGCCCAAGTGCACAACAACAGGGCTAATGTACCGTGGGCAAACATCATAGATGTATATAAAAGAAAAATCCTCATACTAAAGGAGGAATTCCTACAGTGTTACTTTTTCACAGTGAATAAAATTAAGAAGAAGCTGATACAGACACTCTGGAAATCAGTATGAAGGTTCCTCAAAAACCTAGAAACAAAGTTTCCTTTAATCTACCTATAATATTCCTGAGCATACATTCAAAAGGTTCTGTATCCAGCTACAAAGATGCTTGCTCATCTATGTTTATTGTTGTTCTAGTTATAATAGCCAGGAAATGAAAACAGCTTAGTTTTCTATCAACTGATAATGAATATACATGTATATGTATATGTATGTATATATATGCATACATATATATGTATAATTGAATTTTATTCAGTTGAAAAAAACCCTGAAATTATGACATTTGTAGCTGTATGGATAGACTAGATAAAAATTATGTATAGGCCACAAAACAAACATTGAATGTTTTCTCACATATGTGAATCTTTTCTTTAAAATTTTAGATTTGGGTTTTTAATTTGGAGCACCTGTAGAAGTACAGTTTAGTTCCTACTTGTTGCGTATGTAGTACAGAGTTCATATTCTTTGGATACAGGATCAATGAAAGGTCTTGTTATTCAAACTGTTTTTCTAGCACAAAACTTTGATAAACAACTACTATATCCTGCTACCATCCCTGAGTAATATAGTTTTAGACACTGAGAAGATATCTGGAACATAGACTTCATTTTAGTCTGCACCCTCGGTTTTATTTCTATAGAAAGAAGAGTTGAAGCAAATTTTTGGCCTGTTTGTCTATTTTGCCCCGGTCTCCAATACTTCCTGAGTATTTGTTTGCTACAAAGCAAACAAACACAAACGGCAGCCACATTTAGCCTTTTCTGTAACACTACAGGGCATAAGCAATGCTTCGTACTGCTTCAAAAGCCATCTATCAATGCAGTAGTTTCTCATAGATTAAGAAGGACTACATTTGCATGCAGAATGATGCTTTTGAACAGCTGCTGAAGAGAACTTGGCTGTAAATTAGTAGTTTACATTTGATCATCTGCCAGTGAAGATCATGAAATTCAGCTTGGCAGCAGAATTTAGGGGAAAAAAGGCCCACTTTGCCCAGCTGTGCTTATCCAAGTTAGAAGCGTGTACAAAGAGGCACCTCTCAAGTGCTTTGCTTTTCTGGTCAGCATAGAATAATCTTCTGCTGCAGAAGTTAAACCTAATTACAGAATTTGTGAGTGCCAGGAGAACTAAATCACTTTTGTTGAGTCTTTTATGGGGAGATGATGCTAAGCCTGCTAGCAGCAACTTAAAGTATTAATAAGGAACCCTCACAAATGTTTGTGTGATACATCTGTAAAGCATGAAGACCAAAGTTCCATGTGTGCACTTGGTCCACAGTTCACATGCAGCTGATGCAGGAGTTATTTCTTCATGTTACAATTTATTCCTCCTTTGGGAAATGGAAAGACTTGGCCCACACTGATCCTGACTCAAGATCTAATAGAGTTATTTTGAGATACCTATTTTTTTATTTCCATAATTCTTAGTTTCTTATTTGTAAAATGTAAATTGCATTAGAATACAAAAGTGCTCTGAAGGTTAAAACGGACATTGTAAACAAAGTATGTGATACATCTAGGAGAGATGTCATTAATTTTTCCTTCTTACATTTGATATTCTCATGAATAGGTTAAAATATTGCACTCAGTGTCTGTCCAAATGAAAAAGAGGGTAACTGTGGTAAAGATTGCAAGTTATCCCATGCTTCTTCCTTCTCCAATACTATAATTGAATGTTAATTGAGTTCTGCCAATGTAATTTATTCCTCTGGCCAATTTGCTATTCCAGGAGAGCTTTATGCATGCATATTAATGATGTTATTTAAAAAAATAGATGAAGCAAATTAATTTTAGAAAGTGTATAGCTGTTCTTGGTAACTAGAAGGTGGAATTCTTCTTTTCTAACCTTAAACCACAAGATCTCATGAAATAAATGCAAAGAATCAAATAACCCTATTAAAAATGGGGAACAGAGCTAAGCAAAGAACTCTTGGATGAGGAATATTGAAAATATTCCTCAAGAAGCACTTAAAGAAATGTTCAACATCCTTAGTCATCATGGAAATGCAAATCCAAACAACCCTGAGATTCCACCCCACACCAGTCAGAATGGCTAAGATCAAAAACTCAGGTGACAACAGATGCTGGTGAGGATGTAGAGAAAGTAGAACACTCCTCCATTGTTGGTGGGATTGCTGGTATAACCATTCTGGAAATCAGTCTGGTAGTACCTCAGAAAATTGGACATAATATTGCCTGAGGACCCAGCTATACTCCTGGGCATATACTTAAAAGATACTCCTACATATAACAAGGACACATGCTTCACTATGTTTATAGCAGCCTTATTTATAATAGTCAAAAGCTGGAAAGAACACAGATGTCCTTCAACAGAGGAATGGATACACAAAAAAATGTGGTATATTTACACAGTGGTATATTTACTCAGTTATTAAAAATGATAAAGTCATGAAATACTTAGGCAAATGGATGGAACTGAAAAATATCATCCTAAGTGAGGTAACCCAATTACAAAAGAACACACATGGTATGTACTCACTGATAAGTGGATATTAGCCCCAAAGCTCCGAATACCCAAGATACAATTCACAGACCACATGAAGCTCAAGAAGATGGAATACTGAAGTGTAAATGCTTCGATCCTTCTTAAAAGGGGGAACAAAATACTCATGGGAGCAAATGCAGGGATAAAGTGTGGAGCAGAGACTGAAGAGTAGGCCATCCAGAGACTGCCCCCACTTGGGGATCCATCTCATATACAGTCACCAAATGCAGACACTATTGTGTTTGCCAAGAAGTGCATGCTGACAGGAGCCTGATAGAACTGTCTCCTAAGAGGATCTGCCAGTGCCTGACAAATACAGAGGCAGATGTTCATAGCTAACCATTGAACTGAGTAGTTAGAGAACAGACTGAAGGAGATGAAGGGGTTTGCAACACCATAATAAGAAAAACAATATCAACCAACCAAAAAACAAACAAACAAACAAAACAAAACAAAACAAAAAACCCAAGAGCTCCCAGGGCCTAAACCATCAACCAAAGAGTACACATGAAGGGACCCATGGCTCCTGCTGGGTATGTATCAGAGGATGGCCTTGCTGGGCATCAATGAGAGAAGAGACCCTTGGTCCTGTGAATGCTCGATATCCCAGTGTAGGAGAATGCCAGGGCCAGGAGTTGGGAGTGGTGTGTGTGGGTAGGTGGGGGAACACCCTCATAGATGCAGGGTGATGGGTGAATGGCATAGGGGATTTGGGGGTGGGGACTGGGAAAGGGTATATCATTTGAAGTGTAAATGAAGAAAATATCCAATAAAAAATATTTTTAAAAAAGAAATACAGTACCATACTGTGTGCATAAGAGTTGAGAATGAAGTTGATGAAAAGATTCATGAGAGCAGAAGATCGCAGACAAATGAATAACAAATCCCAAAAATGTTAGTCTATTTACCTGAACTGCTTTGCTTTTTCATAAGCAAGACTTCATTATGCAATGGCACCCTAGTTCAATGACAATTCCATTCTAGGGTTAACTAAAGAACTGGCAAGCCATGTAAGGATCCAGGTACTTTACATTTCTCTCTTTGACACCTGTAATTCTAAGCATCTTCTCATACTTTCACAGTTCTCCATCCTGGACTAATAGAACTACACTCAGATAAGAAGGTACATTTTATAAAGATAATAGTATTAGTTGAAAACAAACACCTTTACACTTTTTTGTATTAAAATCCAAGAATTATATAACTTTGAGTGATGTAATGTGTTCTTTTAATTTATATTTACTTTTGTGTTGATCCAGTTAGGCTAAATGTCATACCCAGTACCAACTCTTATCAATGTGTCTGGTATGAACACTCAACTTTGGCATTTGTGTTGTAGTTAGTGAGTCCCTGTTTTGACTTCTTTTCCTGTTGA